>NW_016806973.1:5157817-5224545 GCF_001698545.2 Rhinopithecus bieti | reverse complement strand
CTGGAGTGCAGTGGCCGGATCTCAGCTCACTGCAAGCTCTGCCTCCTGGGTTCATGCCATTCTCCTGCCTCAGCCTCCCGAGTAGCTGGGACTACAGGTGCCTGCCACTGCGCCCGGCTAGTTTTTTGTGTTTTTAGTAGAGATGGGGTTTCACCGTGTTAGCCAGGATGGTCTCGATCTCCTGACCTCATGATCCGCCCGTCTTGGCCTCCCAAAGTGCTGGGATTACAGGCTTGAGCCACCGCGCCCGGCCAAAACTTTTTTATTATTATACTCTAATTCTAGGGTACATGTGCACATTGTGGAAGACAGTGTGGCAATTCATCTTCTTCATTTTTCTTCATCATCATCATTATCATTGTCTTCTTTATACCTTTGTATATTTTAAATAAAATTACAGAACCAAAAACAAAGTAAAAATTTAAAAAAAAATTATACATAGGATGTCAGAATCCTATCTACTAAAACGAATTAAAATTGAACCTATTTTCAATGTCTTCACTTTAAAAATATCTTTTTTCTGATTATAAATTGAATTTATATGTATTTGAAAAAAAATGTGTAGAGAAAGGCCTTACAAAGAAAATACAAGTAACAATTAAACTCACAATTCCAGGGAAAACCAGTGTTAATATTTATGTATACTTCACAATAAACTATACTAAATAAATGAATAAAAGTATAGAAATATTTATAGTAATGTGCATACATAAAACAGTGCTATGCAAACATCATTGTTTAAAGTTAAAATTGGGTTAGTTATTTTATCATGCTTTTACATTTCAAAGTAAACACCAAGTATTTTGATGTATCAGTTAATATCCTTTGAAAATATAATTTATACTAATTACTCTTCCATATAAAATGAAATATGATTAATTTATTTAACCAAAGTTGAGAATTGTTCACATATTTTACTATTATAAGTAATGCTATGATATTTTTTCCCATAAATGTTTGATTAAATTACTTAATATTACTCTTGATTAATTTCTTAAAAGGAAACTCTGGATCTTGACCATTTTGCCA
Source organism: Rhinopithecus bieti (assembly GCF_001698545.2). Taxonomy (NCBI): domain Eukaryota; kingdom Metazoa; phylum Chordata; class Mammalia; order Primates; family Cercopithecidae; genus Rhinopithecus; species Rhinopithecus bieti. Next base: position 5,223,516 of record NW_016806973.1, on the reverse strand, counting down.
CATTTTCTCTGCAGCCTGGGGCTTGATTTATCATTCTATATTCTATGTTAGAAGGCACCTGTCTCCTCACATCCTCACTGACTGTAAATGATACCATGTTTATATTACAACACTTGGATAGGTACAAGAGAAAAATACATGGACTCTACATTCCTGGAAGAAAACTTCACAAAAAAAGAATATACACAGATTAAAAGACAATAGGATTAGTTATTAGGAAGATGAATACAATAAAGAGGATGAAGTGGGTGGAATAACTGTCTCCCAGGAATGTTCCTGTCCTAATCCCTGAAACCAACAAGGATTCCAATTTACATGGTAAAGGTAATCAAGGTTGCAGATGGAATCAAGGTTGCTAATCAGATGACCTTAACATAGGGAGATTTCCCTGTATTATACTGTGAGTCCAATGCAATTCCAAGGGTTCTTATAAGTGAAGGAGGGAAGCAGAAGAGGCAGAGTCAAAATGAAGTGATATGAGTATGATTTGACCTGCTACCTCTAAACACCCTTGAAAATTGAAGGAGTAAGTCTATGAGCCATTAATGTGGGTGGCTTCCAGAAGATGGAAGGGAATGAGAAACAGATTTTTCCCTTTTAACCTCCAAAAAGAAACTCAGTCCTGCTGACACTTTCCTTTTTGGCCAATGAAACTCATTTTAGCCTTCAGAACTGCAGAACTATAAGGTAATACATTTGTGTTGCTTTAAGACACTGAGATTGTGGTAATTTGTTACAGCAGCCATAGGAAACTAACAGAAAAGCTAAAAGAAAAATAAGCATGCTATGGTAGTATTAAAATCTATATTGTTGCCAAAACATTCCATGAAAATCCCTTCCATAGTGTTATCTTATGATCCATTTTATTTCTGTGGCATCTGTATTGATGTTGCCTCTTTCATTTCTGATATTTAGTCTTCTCTTTTTCTTTGTCTAGCTAACATTTATTAATTTTGCTTCTCTTTATTTTAAAAACTACTTAATAGTCTATTTTAAGCTGATAAATTCAATAGCACACAGAAACTCTAGAATAATCTCTGCAATCACACACACAGGAGCTCTAACACCCTACCCCACACTTTGTTTTATTGTTGCTGCAATTTACGTCTATTCATATTGTGTATCTTTTAACATATTTTATTTAGTTTTCAATATTTTGTCTTTTGACTTTTATACTAGAATTAAAAGTCATTATTACTGTAGTAATCACTTCATTATGTATATGTATATGAAAACATCATGTTGTATACCTTAAATATATACAATAACATATTTGTAATGAATAAAAAATAATAGTCATTTATACATCACTTTTGCAGTAATACAATATCTGTATCTGTCCCTATGCTTACTTTTGTTATCAAGTTTCATACTTTCTTATGCTATGATGTTGCTATTTAGTATCCTATCATTTCAACTTGAAGAACTCCTTTTAACATTTTTTCTACGGCAGGTAATATACTATTGGTGATGATCTCTCTCAGCTTTTATTTATTTTAAACAGTCTTTATCTCTTCTCCACTATTAAAGGCTAGGTATAGTGTTCTTGGTTGGCAGTTTCTTTTCTTTTAGAACTTTGAATGTATCATCCCACTCCTTGTGGCCTGCAAAGTTTATGCTGAAAAATTCACAAATAGTTTCATGGACATTTTCTTTTATGTGACAAGTCACTTTTCTCTTTATCTCAAAATACACTTTGTTTTTGACTTTTTACAATTTGATTACAGTGTGTCTCAATGTTGATTTATTTGAGTTCATCTTATTTGGGAACTTTTGGGCTTCATGGATCTGAAAGTCTATTGCCTTCCTCAGATTTGGGAAGTGTTCAGCCATTATTTCTTTAAATCGGCTTTCTGGCCCCTTCTTTTTTCTCCTCTGACACTTCCTTAATGCTTATATTGGTGTCCTTAAGAGGTCCTATCAGTTTCTTAAGTTTTCTCCTCTCTTTTTTGTTCTTTCTACTCTACTGACTGAATCATTTCCAATGATATGTTTTCAAGTTCACTGATTGTTTCTTCTGCTTCTCCTAGTCCATTGTGGAAGCTCTCTATTAAATAATTTAATTCAGTTATTGCATTCCTCAGCTTCAAGATTTCTGTTTTGGTACTTTAAAAATATTTTCTGTTGCTTCGTTGAAATTCTAACTTTGTTTCTGTGTTGTTCTCTTGACCTCCGTAAACATCTGTGTATCATATTTTGCATTCTAAATCAGGTAAATCATATAATGATGCTTCATTAGGGTTGGTTTCTGAAGATTTATCTCTTCTTTGTTTGGAACATCTTTGCCTGATTCTACATTTTCCTTAGTTATCTGTGTTGATATTTGCACATTAGACGCAGAAAGCCCTCTCTCAGTCTTTACCTACTAGCCTTGTATAGGAGGAGACCTCCACCAACCAGCAAAGCCAGAGATTCTAGACCTTCTAATAACTCTCTCTCTCTCCATGAAAAGAAACAGGTGTGATTTTTGTCTACTCCTCTGTGCTGACCTGGGGTGGGAAACTATTGTATCAACCAGTTCAAACTACCATTTCTATTAATATTTTATCCCAGGTGTCTAGACTGTACCAGACTCATCAGAAATCCAAGAGTGGCAAGTCTCATACCAGTTCTTTCTGTAGTCCTGGAGAGGTTGGATGCTGGGCACATGATCAATTTTTTTCTTCTCTAGAAGAAAGCTGACACTTGGGATGTTCTTTCTGCTTGCTCTGTGCTGAGTAGGAGGGAGGATCTATGGTGTCCACCAGCACTAGCCTCCATCTATTTTCCTCCCTGGGGGCTAGACTGTGATAGACCTTTCAGAGCCCTAAGACTAGTTAGTAAGATGCCAGTTCTTTGGAGAGCCCTGGAGAAATTTGGGCATTGGATGCAGTAATCAAGTCTTCCACACCCTCCCCAGTCCCAGGAGAAAGTTGAAAGCTGGAATTTTTTGCCTGCTCTCTATGTACTGAGGAGTAGGGAGGATCTATGCTGTCTACTGGCTCAGGCTGCATCTCCATTCTCCCACAGGTGTCTAGACTGTGCCAGACCCATTTGAGCTCTAAAACTAGTTAGATAGCTGCTAGATCTTTAGGCAGCCATTAAAAAGTTGTAGTGTCAGATACAAAGATCAGTGCTCTTCCTCCATAGCAGGAAGCTGAAAGCTGGGATTTCTTATTTGCTTACTCAATGCCAAGAAATTGGGTTGGGGGCAGGGGTCTGTGGCATCCACCAGATGAAACCATCATCTCCATCCTCTGCAGAAAGCTAGATTGTAGTAGACCAGTCAGAGCTCCAACTGACATAAGTAATTCGTGTATAAAGGCTCTTCAAAAAGTTTGGAGTACTGGACACAAATCAATCTCTTCCAATGACTGGGTGAAGCTGGGAACTAGAGGTTCTCTTTCTGATTGTATGGCAGTACATTGAGGACAGGGACTCCACTGAGGGGGTATTCTGAATCTGCCTGCCAACTTTGGTAACTCTGATTTTTCATTTTCCCAGGGTGTGGTAGTCATTCAATTAGCTTCAGAATTTCTTACAAAGATAATGTGTTCAAAAATTGTTGTTGAAATATATTCGGGGGAGTAGGATGGTGCAGAACTTCCCACTCTGCCATTTTGCTGATGTCACTCTGTAGGAGATGCTTGATCTATTTAAATTTTCTATTTTAGAAGATAGTTGCCTTTCTATGTTTAGAGTGTATATTCTGGTGTGCTTTTGTGGGCTGAGTTCCAGAAATGTTTGATTTTGATAGCTCTCTCAATATTATTACACTTTATTTTGCTTTTTTGATTCTGAAGGAGTTTCAGCTCAATCATTGCTGGTGCCATCTGGGACAAAAGGCCCTTTCTAGGCCATTCATGTCACTGGGCCACTTTCACTCCTGAAGATGGAAGGAGCAGAAACAACCAGGCTTTGGTCTTCCTATGTCATTTGATAGAGGGCTAGGAAATATCAGGCTTTATGGATAATACTTCTGTGGCTCATTCAGGCTCCATTTCACTGGCCTAATTCTACAGCAGTGTTATATCAGCTAGGTAGGGCTTCACTGATGCTTCTGAAGGCAGATCAGTTAGCTAGTTACCTGGTTACTGAATGAGGGTTAAGTTAGTCATCCAGTGCTGTGATGTTGCCAATATGGGTGGAAGGGACACCCCACATCCAGTGCACTGAATGTGGAGTATGTTTTTGATGGGTCTGCCAAGTCTGAAACAGCCACCGTGGGTGAATCAACACACACATGTGTCCCGATTCCCTGACTCTAACGAAGGGGCTGGAGCACCTCACCATGTCTTTACTGAGCTTTTCCATTCTTAGTCATTCGGCCAGAAAGGGAAACCTCTTATTGATTGATTGATTGATTGATTGATTGATTGTCTATGCCTGTTGGAGGTTTGGGGTTAAAGATCTGTCCAGAATCCAGTTTGGGATATACATGAAAGATAAGAAGAAACTCAGATAACTGACCTTCCTCAAGTCCAAAGGTCACTAGTCAGAGTTTTTCTTTTTATTAACCATCCTTCTATTCTCTATATCCATGAGTTTTCAGAATCTTTTTGTTGTTTTCCATTGACTTGTTTCAGAGTATTAAATTGTATTTAGAAGGAAAGATCAGGAAAAACTGAAACTATACAACTTTGTTCCAGAGCATGCATTTACCATAGATGTTGAATAATGTTCTTCTTTAAAAAACATAATAAAGTGTAAACATATTTTGGGTAATATTTATTTCACCCCAAGAAAAATCAGCTTCAAGTCAACCATTATTTATTACCTAAAGAATTAAGCCAGGCATTATATGAGATACTAATATTTGTGAAAGACTCAAATGATGCTGTTGAGGATCTTTCTGCTGACTAGTCTAGTGAGAAGAGGAAGTTAGGGAAGGAACAGAAAATTAAATAAATATCGTGCCACAGAAAGGTATCCAGTAAGTACAAAAAAATTTAAAATAACATAAGAATAGTTTTTTTAAAATGTCTCTTAATGTTTTCAACTAATTTATCATCTGAAATCTAATAGAAAAGCTATTAATGTTTATGACAATTTAACATATGTAAATTGAAACTGTCTCAGAAATTTAACATATAAGTTCAACTTACCCTTAAAACTTTTTGTTTTAATTATTGTGGAAATATTTGCAAATAATTACATATTTAAAGAAATGTGTAGTGGATCAATTTCCCATCACTGATATTCAATAACTATCTGTGTATGGCCAAGTTTTATTTTCTGTACACTCCCTATTCCCTTTTCCCTGTCAGTATTTAAGAGGAAATTCTAGGCAATTTCTTGAGTCATTCCTTGATGAAAGCACTAATCACTTTTATCTCATGTTCTTTTCTGTTTCTCCTCTTCCCCACTGGATTCTCTTATAAGAAAAATTTCTGTACACTCATCCACATGCTGCTTTTAATTTTATTTATAGTGCTGCAGCTCTGATGGTTCAGTTCTCCCAGAAGATGGATCTTTAATGATTAGCACTACACACTGACCAACTCGGAAGAAGGAGCCACACCACCTGTGACTCCAGCCCTGACTTCTGCTCCGGACCAGTGTTTCCATAACAGTGACTTCAAAATCACTGTGATTTGAAACCTTGTTGAACATGAAGGTGTTACTCCTGCTGCATTGGCTTGGGGTGTTTCTGTCCTGTTCTGGACACATCCAGATTGAGCACCCCCAATATCACAGCCCTCCGGATGTGGTGATTCCTGTGAGGGTAACTGGCACTGCCAGAGGCATGAAACCTCCAGGCTGGCTCTCCTATATCCTTCCCTTTGGAGGTCAGAAACACATTATCCACATAAAGGTCAAGAAGTTTTTGTTCTCCAAACACCTCCCTGTGTTCACTTACACAGACCAGGGTGCTATCCTTGAGGACCAGCCTTTTGTCCAGAATAACTGCTACTATCATGGTTATGTGGAAGGGGACCCAGAATCCCTGGTTTCCCTCAGTACCTGTTTTGGGGGCTTTCAAGGAATATTACAGATAAATGACATTGCTTATGAAATCAAGCCCCTAGCATTTTCTACCACATTTGAACATCTGGTATATAAGATGGACAGTAAGGAGAAACAATTTTCAACCATGAGATCCGGATTTATGCAAAATGAAATAACATGCCGAATGGAATTTGAAGAAATTGATAATTCCACTCTGAAGCAAAGTTCTTATGTGGGCTGGTGGATTCATTTTAGAATTATTGAAATGGTAGTTGTCATTGATAATTATCTATACATTCGTTATAAAAGGAATGACTCAAAGTTGCTGGAGGATCTATATGTTATTTTTAATATAGTGGATTCCATTTTTGATGTAATTGGTGTTAAGGTGTTATTATTTGGTTTGGAGATCTGGACTAATAAAAACTTCATTGTAATAGATGATGTAAGGAAGTCTTTGCACCTATATTGCCAGTGGAAGTTGGACAACATTACTCCCCGGTTACGACATGACACCTCACATATTTTCACAAGTCTAGGATTAAGAGGGTTAAGTGGCATAGGAGCTGTTAACGGAATGTGTACACTAGACCGCAGTTGTGCAATTGTTACTTTCATGAACAAAACTTTGGGCACTTTTTCAATTGCAGTGGCTCATCATCTAGGTCATAATTTGGGCATGAACCATGATTATGGTACATGTCGTTGTTCACAATATCTATGCATAATGCATGAAGGTAACCCACCAATAACTAAATTTAGCAATTGTAGTTATGGTGATTTTTGGGCATACACTGTAGAGAAGACAAAGTGTTTGCTTGAAAATCTACACACAAAGGACATCTTTAATAGGAAGCGCTGTGGGAATGGTGTTGTTGAGGAAGGAGAGGAGTGTGACTGTGGGCCTTTAAAGCGTTGTGCAAAAGATCCCTGCTGTCTGTCAAACTGCACTCTGACCGATGGTTCTACTTGTGCTTTTGGGCTTTGTTGCAAAGACTGCAAGTTCCTACCATCAGGGGAAGTGTGTAGAAAGGAGGCCAACGAATGTGATCTTCCAGAGTGGTGCAATGGTACTTCCCATAAGTGCCCAGATGACGTTTATGTGGAAGATGGAATTCCCTGTAAGGAGAGGTCCTACTGCTATGAAAAGAACTGTCATGACCGCGATGAACAGTGTAGGAGGATTTTTGGTGCAGGGGCAAATACCGCGAGTCACACTTGCTACAAACAATTGAACACCTTAGGTGAACGTGTTGGTCACTGTGGTATCAAAAATGCTTCATATATCAAATGTAATATCTCAGATGTCCAGTGTGGAAGAATTCAGTGTGAGAATGTGACAGAGATTCCCAGTTTGAGTGATCATACTACTGTTCATTGGGCTCGCTTCAATGACATAATGTGCTGGAGTACTGATTACCATTTGGGGATGAAGGGACCTGATATTGGTGAAGTGAAAGATGGAACAGAGTGTGGGATAGATCATATATGCATCCACAGGCACTGTGTCCATATAACCATCTTGAATAGTAATTGCTCACCTGCATTTTGTAACAAGAGGGGCATCTGCAACAATAAACATCATTGCCATTGCAATTATTTGTGGGACCCTCCCAACTGCCTGATACAAGGCTATGGAGGTAGTGTTGACAGTGGCCCACCTCCTAAGAGGAAGAAGAAAAAGAAGTTTTGTTATCTGTGTTTATTGTTGCTTATTGTTTTGTTTATTTTATTATGTTGTCTTTATCGACTTTGTAAAAAAAATAAGCCAATAAAAAAGCAGCAAGATGTTCAAACTCCATCTGCAAAAGAAGAGGAAAAAATTCAGCATCAGCCTCATGAGTTACCTTCCCAGAGTCAACCTCGGGTGATGCCTTCCCAGAGTCAACCTCCTGTGACACCCTCCCAGAGTCAACCTCGGGTGATGCCTTCTCAGAGTCAACCTCCTGTGATACCCTCCCAGAGGCAACCTCAGTTGACACCTTCCCAGAGTCAGCGTCCTGTGACACCCTCCCAGAGCCAACCTTGGGTGACACCCTCCCAGAGTCAACCTCATGTGACACCTTCCCGGAGTCAAAGTGGGAAACCAAAGCAATCAGTACCATTTCCAAAATCTGTATCTGGAAAAGGTACATTAAAAAAATAATTCCTAGTATGTTTCTACTTATCTTCATTGTTTTAAATAATTTGAAAGTTTGTTTTTCTGAAAACCTTGCCACTTTATATTTCCTAAAAAAGCCATGGCATATGTGTGGCATACCAATTTTAACTTGTTGTTTTCAGCTTCCAAATCCTTTCTTCTTTTTCGTTCTACTTTGCAGGAACCATATTTCTGCTAAACCAGCCCTCATCCTATAGGGATTTGCAACAGGGAGAAAGAATAGGAAATTAGAAATCTGGGAGATCTATTTTCTTCCTGTTTATCAGTGTTTCCTGAATAATAGATTTTACACTGGTAACAACACCTTGTTTTAATATTCCCCTACTTTTTAAAACACACTCCAGAAAAACTTCATTGTCTGCTGTCTGGTGTGTTACACTCAGGGTTCTGGATTCCAGTTCTTTGAGCTCTATACAAATGTCCCAAACTTCTAGCACCAGCTGAGAAATGCCTATTGTTAGAATTCTGAGTGTGAGATCCACTGGGCCAGTCCTACCATCTTCTAGGTTCAACTAACCCCAGTCTTTTCCATTTGCTACTTAGCTTCATGAATGTAACCATTTTTTTGCAATTAGTAGTTCGTATTTAATAGCCAATTAGTAGCATGGTGTCTACCTTAACTTGCTCTGTTCTTCAACTGCTGTTTACCCAATTACTTATATTTAATTATATCCCTCCAAAATCATTCATATGGTTTCCCTTTTTCTGACTGAGCTCTGTTATAGTACTAATCTTGATGTAATGGATGAAGCAGAAGTGAGGAGGCATCATATGCTTTATTTTTTTAATTTACTTTTAATTTTCAGGGGTTTTGTTTGTTTGTTTGTTTTTTACCATTGCCCTTCACTGTCTCTGGAAAATTACTTAAATTTATAGACAGTTTACTTCAGAATAAGGTGGGATAATAATAATAGTTCTCTTTCAACATCTGGGTTCCTCTGGTCATAAAATGAGATGAAGCACAGCACTATTCACAGCAGCAAAGACATGGAATCAATCTAGGTGCCCATCAATGGTGAAATGGTATATTAGGATTCCCTAGAGGGACAGAACTAATGGAATACACACACACACACACGCATACACACACACACACACACACACACACACACACCACAGAGAGAGAGAGCGAAAGGGGAGTTTATTAAGTATTAACTCACACAATCACAAGGTTCCACAATAGGCCATCTACAGGTTGTGGAGCAAAGAAAGCCAGTCCGAGTTCCAAAACTGAAGAACTTGGAGTCTGATGTTTGAAGGCAGGAAGCATCCAGCACAGGAGAAAGATGTAGACTGGGAGGCTAGCCCCGTCTCTTTTTTCACATTTTTCTGCCTGCATATATTCTAGCTGTGCTGGCAGCTGATTAGATTGTGGCAACCCAGCTTAAGGGTGGGTGTGCCTTTCCCAGCCCACTGACTCAAATGTTAATCTCCTTTGGCAACACCCACACAGACACACCCAGAATCAATACTTGGTATCCTTCAATCCAATCAAGCTGACACTCAATATTAACCATCGCAAGTCCACCCCCTGTCAACTTGAACCCATATGCCTCTCTTGAGATCATGCATTATCTAAAATAAAGACAATACGGTCATGATTATGCTTAAAATAATACAACTATCCTTCGTACAACTGGAAACTCACCAATCTCCAACCCAAATACTATTACATAAAATTAACAATACTTAAATGCTGATATGAAGTCAATAAATCTAGTTACATGATAAATGAGAAAGGAGATAAAATGAAGATATTTTCTTAGTGCAAGTGTATACATGCACAAAAATGTTTTTATCAAAAGGAGGAAATACTGATGACAATTTCAGTCCTCGTTTCTGCAGCTGGTCACGTGGTCATGGCTGGTATTGATGACTACCTTCTACTACCCATTCTGTATTCCCTTTGCCTTCAGCAAGCACCTCGGCAGGTCCTTTTTTTTTTTTTTTTTTTTCTCCTGGTGGAGTGACCCAAAGCTTCATTCCTGAAGGGTCTGGATCATTTGTAGTCTTGCCTGGATTGGGCTATTGTAGTTTCCCATTTACCTTAATCACAGGGCATAGCAATACTAAGAGATGCCCTGTATTCCATGCATACTCTTCCTTACCTCGATTGTGGAGTAATAGACTGATTTCATCTTAATAGTCTGGGTAAATCACCCCAGCGAACGCTGTAACTCCCTTCTTAGCCTGTTGACTTAAAGGTATGAGGAGCACAAAGTGCCCAGGTGGCAATCTTAACTTCCAGTTTCATGGAATCATTGTTGTGTACCCTGGTGCCAGCATTCCTCCCTCTGGAACTAAGACCTCTAGGCCAGCAGAACATAATGTCATGTGAGTCCACAGATGGTAGTCTGGCAGAAGCATTGCATGCAGGATAGGCAAACCCATATCCAGATTAAGTGTCTATTCCAGTGAGGGCAAACCTCTACTATTCCCATGATGGAATTGGTCCAGTATAATCAACATGCCACCAGGTCACTGACTGATTACCCTGAAGAACGGTGCCAAATCAAGGGCTCAGTTTTGGTCTCTGCTGCTGGCAAACTGGGCACCCAGCAGTGGCCTTAGCCAAATCAGCCTTGGTGAATGGAAGTCCATGTTGCTGAGCCCATGCATAACCTCTGTCCCTGCCACCATGGTCATTTATTCATAGGCCCATTGGGTGATGATGGGGTGGCTGGGGAAAGAGGCTGAGTGGTATCCACAGAAAAGATCATCTTATCCACTTGATTATTAAAATCTTCCTCTGCTGAGGTCACCTATTGGTGAGCACTCACATGGAATACAAATATCTTCACAGTTTTTGACCACTCAGTGAGTTCCATCCACATACCTCTTCCCCAAAATTCTTTGTCACTGATTTTTCAATCATACTTCTACCAAGTCCCAGACCATCTAGCCAAACCATTGGCTACAGCTGTGAATTAGTATATAATTGCACATCTGGCCATTTCTCCTTCTATGCAAAGTGCACAACCAGGTGCATTGCTCAAAGTTCTGTGCACTGGGAATGAAAATTTCCCTTCACGCCTGTCCTTCAGTGATGTCCTAGAAAGGGTTTGTAGTGCTGCAGCTGTCCACTTTCCGGTGATGCCTGCATATCGTAAAGAGCCATCTGTGAATCAGGCCCTAGTCTTCTCTTCCTCTGTCAACTGATCATAGATAACTCCCCATGAGGCCATTGGTTCAGGCTGGTTAAGAGAAGGCAGAGTTGCAGGAGTGGAGACCATGGGCATTTGAGCCACTTCCTCTTGCAACTTACTTGCACCTTCAGGACCTGCTCGAGCCTGATCACATAAATACCACTTTCATTTGACCATGGAATGCTGCTGTGCATGATCTAATTTATGGCTAAATGGGTCAGGAAACACCCAGTTCATGAAAGGCAGTTCAGGTCACATGGTGACTTGATGACCCATAGTCAAACATTCAATTTCCACCAAAGCCCAGTAACAGGCCAAGAGCTGTATCTCAAAAGAAGAGTAGTTATCTGTAGAAGATGGCAGGGCCTTGTTCCAAAATCCTAGGGGCCTCTGCTCTGATTCACCCATGGGCGCCTGCCAAAGGCTGCGAACAGCATCCCGATCAGCCACTGACACCTCAAGCACCATTGGCTCTGTGGGGTCATATGGCCCAAGTGGCAGAGCAGCTTTCATCATTTTTCAAGGATCTCTTGCAGAACCTTCTCCTGTTCTGGAACCCACTTAAAACATGCAGCTTTTCGGGTCACTTGATAAATGCGCTGGAGTAACACACCCAAATGAGGAATGCGATGCCTCCAAAATTCAAATAGGCCCACTAGGTGTGGTGCCCCTTTTTTGATAGCAGGAGGGGCCAAATACAGCAACCTATCCTTCACCTTGGAAGGATTATCTCGACAGTTCCAACACCACAGGGCCCCTAGAAATTTTACTGAGGTAGAAGGTCCCTGAATTTTAGTTAGATTAATTTCCCATTCTCTGGCATGCAAATGTCTCAGTAATAAGTCCAGTGTGTTTGCTGCTTCCTGCTCACTGGCTCCAATCAGCATAATGTCACCAATGTAATTTTCCAGTGCAATATCTTATGGAAGTGAAAAGTGATCAAGGTTTCTCCGAATAAGATTATGACATAAAGCTGTAGAGTTGATATACCCCTTAGGTATAATAGTAAGGGTATATTGTGAGCCTTACCAACTGAAGTCAAATTGCTTCTCGTGGGGCTTTGGACAGGAATGGAGAAAACAATTTTGCCAATTCAATGGCTGCATATCAGGTACCAGGAGACACCAAGACCAGCTCAGCCATGGAGACCCCAACCCAGCAGTGCTAGAGGAATTGAAGACAAAAACACAGAAATAGAGTCCAAAGTGGGAATCGGAGGCTAACGGCCTTCAGAGCTGAGAGCCACGAACAGAGTTTGACCCACATATTTATTGACAGCAAGGCAGTGATAAGCATTGCTTCTGTAGATTATAGATTAACTGAAAGCATTCCTTATGGGAAACAAAGCATTCTCAGTGAGGAGCAGAGAAACAAGCTCTGGCAGATTATGTGCAGCAAAAATATATTGTTAAGGTGCAGGCCACTCCTGCTATTGTTTGTGGTTTGAGCAGTTTTCAACTCCTGGCAGGCCAGATGTTCCTTGTCCTGCTCCAGTAAACCAACAACTTCTAGTAGTGTGCATGATAGCCACCATGAGCATGTCACATTGCTGCAGAAATCCTGTTTATGGCCGGTTTCTTTAAGACCTGTTTATGGCAGGCTTAGGGATTGTTCCCTGCATGTCTCCCTTTCTGTTTTTGCAAAGCAATAAAGGCAAAGGCAGCTTTTTTACAGTGGGCTACTTCTCGCAGAATTTGGGATCCGCATCTGCAGACTACACAAAGACAACACCAATTAAAAGCACAATCATCATTGAAATCACAGAGCCTCCAAGTGTCTTGATCCATTTTAAAAGGAGGTGATCCATCTGAAGCTTCTTCAAGCACTTCAGTTCCTGGCATTAGTGTCAGATGTGCCTGAGAGGCTTGAAATACTTGTTCCTTCAGTTTTGCAATATCCAAAGATAAACTTCCAGTATGATCCTTTAAATGCTCAACTCTGTCTGACTCATGCTCTGTTTCATTATACAAATGAGGAGTAATGCAAAAATCAGAAGTATTCCAGTCACATTGTAACAGCATTCTAAATTCTAAACTAGTTACTTGATCTCCTAGCCACATTACAATTTGTCGGAGATCATTGATTTGATTAGCTAATTTCTGGTCTATATTAGTTTGGGAATTCCACAGCAGAGTAGAATTTTTCTGCCAATTATTTACATAGTCTGCTGTTTGTACTGTAGACTGCAAAGAAACTCCAGCTACCGTGGCAGTAGCTGTGACAGCAATCAATCACATAATGATTAAAATTAAAGTAGCAGTGAAACACTGAGAGTGCCTCAAAATCTTTTGAAGAATTTCAGTAATAATATGCTCAGAAGGAGAGGCTTCCCAAGCATGGGAAAGCTTTACAGGTATCCATACTCCTTCTAGGGCTCTTACCACTAAAATAGAATGATCAGTATTATACAAGGAAGAATTCACACAAGAAGATAATATACATTATTGACAAGTAACACGATGATTAGGGAGATCAAGTTTTGCATTACCCACTACAAGCAGGAAAGGGGACTTATTGTCAGTCTCGACATGGCTGCAACCGAGGAGTCTTCGGGTGCCTCCCAAAATCTCTTCCTCAGCATCTGGCTCATGATAAGGTTTCAGGTGTCTTGATGGTATCCAAATTGGCCGCTGGTTTTGGCCTGGAGAAACACAAGCATAGCCTCTACCTCATGTTATTATTTTACCTATTTCCCAAGTTTTAGTTATTGGATCTCTCCACCAAACCACTTGTTCTGCTTCTGTCTTTGCACTGGTTTCTGTAGATGCTGTTCAGCATCTTGCCTATAGGCAGGCTAAAAAAATTTAAAGTCAATAATGCTAGATTCAATTGCATATGTGGAATCCCATAGTCACTGTTTCCCCCTTTTTGTTTTTGTAACTGCTGTTTTAGAGAGAGATTCATTCTTTCCACAATGGCTTATCCTTGTGAATTATATGGGATGCCAGTAATGTGTCTAATATTCCATACAGAGAAAAATGTAGCTAGAGCTTGGCTACTATAGCCTGGGGCATTGTCCATTCTAACTGAATCTGGAATGGCCATGACTGTGAAGCATTGCAGAAGATGCCGTGTAACATAGGCAGAAGATTCCCATTTGACAGGAGCCCAAACAAAGTGAGAAAATGTATGTATACATATATGTACATAAGCCAATTTACCAAAAGAAGGAACATGAGTGACATCCATTTGCCAAAGAGAATTAGGTTCCAATCCTCGAGGATTAATTCCTCCTGTAAAAGATGAGGAATGCACCATTTGGCAAGTTGGGCATCATTAGATAATAGCTTTAGCTTATTTCCAGGTTATACTGTATCTGCATTTGAGACCAGAGATGTTAACATGGTGAAATTGTGAAAGTATTTAGTATTAGATAATGCAATAGTAACTAAGTGGTCAGCTACTTGATTCCCTGCAGTCAAAGTTCCTGGAAGAGGTGTATGAGCCCTAATGTGAGTGATGTAAAAAGGGTGCATTCTTCTCCTAACTGCTGTTTGAAATTGGGTAAATAAAGTCATCAGTTGCTCGTCTGTGTCGAATTGTGGCTGAGCATTTTCAACTAACTATGTAGAATGAACCACATATGAAGAATCAGAAATTACATTGACAGACATCTCAAAAGCAGTCAGCACCTCAATTACAACTACAAGCTCTGCTTTTTGAGCTGAAGTTTAGAGTGTCTGGAAAACTTTACTTTTTGACCCAGAATAACAAGCTTTACCACTACTAGACCCATCTGTAAAACATTTCCAGCACCTTCAATTGGTTTAAATTTAATTATTCTAGGGAGAATCCAATTAGTTAATTTCAAAATTGAAATAATTTTGTTTTGGAAAGTGATTATCAAGAACACCTAAGAAATCAGCTAGATGGGTTTGCCAAGTAAGACTATTTATAAAGGCCTGTTGTATATGTGTGCCTTCATAAGAGGGACATAATTTTCCATGGTCATATTCATGTAATTTAACAATTCAGGTACTCCCATTTCCTACCAGAGTAGCAAATTGATCCAAATAAGGAGTTAGAGTCTGTGAATTAGTATGTGGAAGAAAAGCCATTCTACCAAGTCCTGCTCTTGGACNGACCCAGAATAACAAGCTTTACCACTACTAGACCCATCTGTAAAAACATTTCCAGCACCTTCAATTGGTTTAAATTTAATTATTCTAGGGAGAATCCAATTAGTTAATTTCAAAAATTGAAATAATTTTGTTTTTGGAAAGTGATTATCAAGAACACCTAAGAAATCAGCTAGATGGGTTTGCCAAGTAAGACTATTTATAAAGGCCTGTTGTATATGTGTGCCTTCATAAGAGGGACATAATTTTTCCATGGTCATATTCATGTAATTTAACAATTCAGGTACTCCCATTTCCTACCAGAGTAGCAAATTGATCCAAATAAGGAGTTAGAGTCTGTGAATTAGTATGTGGAAGAAAAAGCCATTCTACCAAGTCCTGCTCTTGGACAATAACACCAGTAGGTGAATGCTGAGTTGGAAAAATCAATAAGTCTGAAGTCTTTTCTGGATCTATTCTGTTTATTTGAGCTTTATGCACTCACATCTCAATCAGCTGTAACTCTGCCTGAGCCTCCTTTAATTGCCAAGGGCTAGTGAGATGAAGATCTCCTCTAAGGACAGAAAATAGATTACTTATGGCATAGGTAGGAATGCCTAGAGCAGATTGTATCCAATTAATGTCCCCTAGTAATTTTTGAAAGTCATTTAATGTTTTCAATTGATCCCTATGTATGGTTACTTTCTGTGGCACAATGGTAGTGCCATTTACTAAGGTCCCCAAGTAGGAGTAAGGGGTAGTAGTCTGAATTTTGTCAACAGCTATAATTAAACCATCATGGGAAATAGAGTTTTGCAAGTGGTTATAACATTGGAGTAATACTTCCCGAGTGGAGGCAGCACAAAGAATATTGTCTATATAATGAATAATGTAACACTGAAAATTTTTTATGAGTAGGTTCAATTGCTTGTCCTACATAAGTCTGACAAATTGGGCTGTTTAACAAGCCTTGTGGCAACACTTTCCAATGAAAATGCTTATCAGACTGCAAGTCGTTTACTGCATGAATTGTAAATGCAAACCATTCACAGTTTTGCTCAGCTAAGGGATAGTAAGGAAACAGTCTTTTAAATCTATAACCATTAAAGGCCAATTTTTTTGGAATAATAGCAGGAGAAGGCAATCCTGGCTGCAATGCGCCTGTAGGTTGTATCATTAAATTAATGGCACTAAGATTTGTCAACATTCTCCATTTACCTGATTTTTTTCTTTTTTAATAACAAAGACTGGAGAATTCCAGGGGCAAAATGTTGGAGATATGTGTCCTTTTTTAAATTGTTCAGTAACTCAGTCCTCTAAAGACTCCAGTTTCTCTTTACTCAGTGGCCATTGTTTCATTCAAATTGGCTTATCTGTTAACCATTTTAAAGGTATAGGTTCTGGAGGCCTAACAATGGCTGCCATCAAAAATGATATCCTAAACTTTGATGAGAATTCTGCCCTTCTGCTTGAAGTGGTTTCTTTAACCCTTGTAAATTTTTTCCTAATCGCATACCAGGGACATACCCCATTTCATGCATCATATGTTGACTTTGAGGGCTATATAGTTGTTCTGGAATTAACACTTGTGCTCCCCATTGCTGTAATAAATCTCTTCCCCATAAATTTATAGGTACAGAAATTACAATTGGTTGTATAGTCCCAGATTGTCCATTGGGTCCTTTACAATGCAAAGTATAACTGCTTTGATATACTCCAGGGGCTTTACCAACTCCAACTATGTTAAATCAAGTGGATTGAATTGGCCACACGGATGGCCAGTGCTGTAGAGAAATGATTGAAATGTCCGCTCCTGTATCTACCAATCCTTTAATTTTTTTCCCTGAATAGTTATTTCACAGGTAGGATGTTTATCAGTAATTTGATTTACCCAATAAGCTGCTTTGCCTTGTTTATTAGTGCTTCCAAATCCTCCTGTTCATTTAGTTTCCCTTTTCCCCATTTCAACATATGGCACAATCTGGAGCTGTGTTATATGCTCTCCTGGCTCTGCTTTCCAGGGAACAGAAGTAGATATAACACTCTAAATTTCCCCATTGTAATCTGAATCAGTGACTCCTGTTTGTACTTGTACCCCTTTTAAATTTAAACTAGACCTGCCTAGAAGTAATCCTTCTGTCCCTGCTGGCAAGGGTCCGCAGACTCCTGTTGGCACATTTTGATGAGATTCCCCAGGCAGAAGGCTCACAGTTTTTGCACAGCATAACTCTACTGCAGCACTACTGGTAGTGACGGGGGACAGGCATCGTACCGGGTGAGGGAATGGCCTGAGTTGGGAATCCCTGGGTTTGAAACGGGGCCCGGATGGGCACCTCATGGAGTTTCCTGAAATTGGGTTCCCTTCTTTATCAAACTTAGAGTGACACTGATTAGTCTAGTGTTTTCGTTTTCTACATTTTGGACATATTTCAGACTCAGCAGTTTTCTTTTTTCCCCCAGTTGGCGGCCTGACTTGCTGATTTTTTTCTACTTTCATTTTTAGTATGACCATGCTTCCCACAGTTAAAACAAGCTCCAGGAAACAGAGTATTTCCTTTACCCATTGTCAGTCCTTCCATTGTCTAGGCTAGCAGAGTAGCCTTAATGCAGATTACCTCCAATATCATCACAAACTTTAATGGAGTGAACTAAATGTAGCTTTTCCTCTAATAGGTTGCAGAGTGGCTTGGCACTCAGGATTGGCATTGTCGAAAGCTAATAACCACAACACTATATCCTGAGCAGCTGAATCTGCAATCACCTTTTTAAGAGACTCCTGTAACCTGGCTATAAAATCTGCATATGGTTCTTTTGGTCTCTGTTTGACAGCACTAAAGGAAGGGTATTGTTCTCCTGAAGTGATTTTTTTTCCAAGCTCTAATGCACACTATTCTAAGCTGCTCTGTGGCATCATCCTGCATGACCACTTGTGCATCTAAACCAGCCCAACTACCGACCCCCAAAAGTTGGTCTGCAGTTACATTAATCTGAGGTTGGGCCTGGGCATTGTGAGCAGCCTGAGTGGAATCTTCATCTGCCAACCAAGTTTTAAATTGTAAGAACTGAGCAGGACTTAGACAAGCTCGAGTAAGAGCACCCCAGTGTGTAGGAATCATCTGACTGGAGACAGCAGCATTCTTCAACAGTCTCATTACAAAAGGAGAACCTGGTCCATATAGATTAATAGCTTGTTTAAATTATTTAAGTATCTTAAAAGGAAAAGGCTTAAACGTAGCTATAATATTCCCCTATTGATCAGGTCTGTGTATTCTAACAGGGAACTGTCAAACATCCATATAACCCTCTTGTCTAACTTGCTGGATTCCTACCTGAATAGAATTGAGAGCGGTCACTCGAGGCACTGCTCGAACAGTCACTAGGGCAATTACTTGTTGTCCAGTGTCCTCTGGAACAGAAAGATCTGGAGGGTCAGACCACTCCTTTTCTTCAAAATAATGAGGGTGTGCAGAGGGGTAGGGACAAACCTCTCCCTCCTTCGCCGCTTTGGCTGGCAAGCAAACCTGCTCTCGTACTTCGTTATACTCTCCTTCTTCCTCTGATTCCTTCCTTGTCATCTGTGTGGAAAGGCTCCAAGGTGGAATGAACCAGAGCCCACACTGACCAGACAGTTATAGGAATATCCTCAGCACCATCCTTACATGCCTTTTTCAGTGTGCTGCCTACATTTTCCCAGACCTCTACATTCATAGTTCCTCAGTTTGGGAAACCAGGGGCAATATTTCTCTACTGCCCTAAAAAGCTGCATAAGTCAGCTAGTGCTAACCTTCACTTCCCCTTTTCTGAGGAGCTGCTGAAGCAGACTCAAGTAAGCCTTGTGTCTGCTCAACACTTGTCCCATTGTTACCCTGATGCTTCCAAGCTCCCCTTCTTACTCACCATGGGGATTGCTTAAGAGTACTTGGGTGTCCTCCAGAATAGTTCCACGTTCTCCAACCATTGCTCTAGCGATGCTTCAACCCAGGTTCAAGCCCCCACGTTGGATGCCACTTACCGAGACCAGTTCAGTTGTGGAGACCCCAAACCAGCGGTGCTAAAGGAATTAAAGACAAAGATGCAGAAATAGAGTGCAAAGTGGAATCAGGGGGCTGACAGCCTTCAGAGCTGAGAGCCGTGAACAGAGTTTGACCCACAGATTTATTGACAGCAAGGCAGTGATAAGCATTGCTTGTATAGATTATAGATTAACTAAAAGTATTCTTTACGGGAAACAAAGCATTCTTAGCGAGGAGTAGAGAAACGGGCTCTGGCTGATTATCTGCAGCAAAAATACATTTTTAAGGCACAGGCTGCTCCTGCTATTGTTTGTAATTTGAGCAGTTTTCTGTTCTGGGCGGGCCGGGTGTTCCTTGCCCTGCTCCAGTAAACCAACCACTTCTAGTAGTGTGCATGATAGCCACCATGAGCATGTCACATTGCTGCAGAAATCCTGTTTTTGGCCAGTTTCTTTAAGGCCTGTTTATGACAGACTTAGGCCTTGTTCCCAGCAAAGAGATGTTTTTAATTTTCTCAAGCAATGAAACCACATCTGGCACAGCAGCTGCAGTTGGAATCACGACTTGGTTAAGCTTACCATAATCCACTCTCATTCTCCAACATCCATCTGTCTTCTGCACAGGCCAAATAGGAGAGTTGAATGGGGATGTGTTGAGAATCACCACCCCTGCAACTTTCAAGTCCTTGATGGTGGCGCTAATCTCCACAATCCCTACAGGGATGCGTTATTGTTTTGATTTACTATTTTTCTAGGTAGAAACTCTAATGGCCTTTCCAACTATAATAGAATTTACTTTACCCGTCAGGGAGTCAATGTGGGGGTTCTGCCAGCTGCTAAGTATATCTATGCCAGTTATGCATTCTGGCACTCGGGAAATGACCACAGGATGAGTCTGGGGACCCACTGGACCCACTGTAAGTTGGACCTGAGCTAAAACTCCATTAATTACCTGACTTCCATGAGCCCTTACTTTAACTAGAGGACCACAATGACGTTTGCGGACCCCTCAGAATCAACACCAACTCAGAACCAGTGTCCAGTAGTCCTCAAAATGTCTGAACACTTCCCATTCTCCAGTGCACAGTTACCCTGGTAAATGGTTGAAGGTCTCCTTGGGAAATGATTGGAGAAAGATTCACTGCAATAATTGTCAGTAATGTAGTGGGATCTTTCCTCAAGGGGACCCAGCCTCCCCTTCATTCAAGGGGTTCTGGGTCTGTAAACAGGAACCCCGAGTCTGGAAATTGATTGGGGCCGTGATTCTCTGTTTTTATAAATCAAATTGCTCTTTCATCCTTCTACCTAGAAATTTTCTGCTTATATAAATTAAGTAGGAATGCAGTAAGTTTCCTATCAATTTCACTTCTAGGAACACCATGATTAATTAGCCAAAGCTAGAGCTCTACACAAGTCAGACTATTCTGATTGATGTTTTGTCTCTGCTGTCCATTATGGTAGCTATGCTCACCTTGCCTATGATGGTTGAGTGCCACATTTTGGCCCCTGGCACCTCGGGTTCCACTTATTCCCATTGTATTTAAATTCTGTAGTTGAGTGACTGCAGTTCCCACTGTTAGATCTGACATACAGAAAAGAGCAGTTACAGAGCACTTCAAAGATGCAGGTGCTGTCCTTACAAATCTATATCACAAGGCATCAGTTAAGGGTATGTCTCCTGGATCCTCCCAGCTGGGATGAGTAGATCTAAAGTGACTAATCCGCTCCACCATTTCAATCTCCATAAGTCTTTGGATCCTTTCCTCCACATTAAACCAAGGGAGATCAGGCATTTCCAGCTTGCTCACAGTGGGCCATTTTTTAATCCCTATTTCAGCTCACCAAGCAAATAAGCTATTAGAATTTTTTTAACTCCCCAAGCTGCAGCATTGAATGCAGAGTCCCAGCTTAGTGGGCCCAAATTAATAAATAAATTCAGCCTAATCCAACTCTATGTTCCTTCCACCATTATTTCACACCCTTGATATCCATTCACATGCCCGTTCTCCAGGTTTCTGTTTATATAAATTAGAGAACTCAAGTGGGTCTTTTCAAGTATAGCACACCTCCTCATGGGTCACACTCTAACCTCACCTCTAGGGGTCTTTCAGGAATTTAGTCTAGTTATAGGTCTAGAAGGAAACAGGAGTGTTGGGAGTGGCTCCTGAGGAGAATCAACATTATCTTGCCTGGCAACTGCCTCAGAGGAGGCCACCACTGTTGCCTCAGGCAGCACAGAGTTTATCTCCTCAGACAAAGGTGAAAAAGCTGATGCCAGCACAGGTTGGAGAGGGGATGTTGCCACTACTGAGGATGGGGAAGCTGTTTCTTATGACAAAAAGTGTTCATCAGAGTTTACACTCAGTGTTCCCAGCTTTCACGTGGTCCTCCTACACATTCTTATTCCAAGTTGCAGGGTCCCATTCTTTTCTAATCAATTCTCTCACTTTAACAGTAGACACCTGGTGAGGCTGTGCTTGCACCTTTCCTTGCAGGTCAGTCACATACATGATAAGAACTTGTGTCTGTTGTTCCATAATTGCAGCTCTTTCCCTACTGAAGCTGGGAGATAGAATCTCTGAGTTCATCATTTTCTTTCATCAGTTTGTCCACTGAACTTAGGAGCAAACAGCCAACATCATTATGTTCCTTGGTGCTCCACATATGGTCAAAGTTATTGTGTCACTAATTCCTCGCCTCTCACAAGTGATGAATCAAGAGTGCCACATCATTTATTTTCCATAATTCTCTAAACAGTTCATGCCAAGGACTATCAGTGTTCTCCCTACTATTACAAGTAGAGTCCTTAGCATTTTTGGATCTAATCATATTAAGCAGTGAAGTCCAGAAACCCCTAAACCAATGAAAGAACTCCATCCATAATATTATGTTCTTCTAGAACCCCTTCTGGTACCAAAATCTATATTAGTCAGTGTTCTCTAGAAGAACAGAACTAATGGAATATATATTCCATTTTATATGTATGTATATTCCTATATATATCATAGATAGATAGATAGATAGATAGATAGATAGATAGATAGATACACACACACATATATATCCCACATATATGGGAGTTTATTAAGTATTAAGGCATACATTCACAAGGTCCCACATTGGGCAGTCTGCAGATTGAGGAGCAAGGAGAGCCAGTCTGAATTCCAAAACTGAAGAACGTGCAGTCCGGTGTTCAAGAGCAGAAAGCATTCAGCATGGGAGAAAGATGTAGGCTAGGAGGCTAGACCAGTCTCTTCACATTTTTCTGCTTGCTTGTATTCCAGCCATGCTGCCAACTGATTAGATTGTGCCCACCCAGATTAAGGGTGGTTCTGCCTTTCCCACTGATTCAAGTGTTAATCTCCTTTGGCAACACTCTTAGAGACACACCCAGGATGAATACTTTGTATCCTTCAATGTGATCAAGTTGACACTCAGTATTAACCATCACAAATGGATAAAGAAAATGTTTTGAATATGCCCCATGGAATAATATACAGCCATATAAAATACCAAGGTCATGTCCTTTGCAGCCACATGAACGCAATTGGAGGCCATTATTCTATTGAATTTATACAAAAAAAAGAAAACCAAATACTGCATGTTATCACTTATAAGTGGGAGCTAAACATTGGGTACACACAAAGTGGAGTACAAGACATGGGACTAGAAGGGGAAGGAGTGAGGAAGAAAGGCAAGAGTTGAAAAATTACCTATTGGTATTATACACACTACCTGCATGACAGGTTCGATCATATCCCAAATCTCAGCATCATGCAGTGTACCCATGTCATAAACCTGCACATGTACCCCTTGAACCTAAAATGAAAGATATAAATAAGTAAATAAATAAATAAATAAATAAATAAATAAATAAATAAAGTACTTATATTTTAAGTAGACTGTAGTAACTCTAGAAAGGCAAGTGATTCTCCTAAGGGGAAAACTATACCGTGCCAAATCAATTAAAAATTATTTTAAATGGATAAGGGAGCATTTAATTGAAAAGTAGAAGGCATCTTAATTGCAGAGAAGGGAAAGCAATTCTGAACTTAGAAGGCATCATAATTGCAGAGAAGGGAAAACAATGCTGAACTATCAGCACTTTCTTTCCTTGGAACACCTGATGTTTCTGAATACAAGTTCAATATCAGTCCTGGCCAACTCAGTTAGAGTTCTACTATTCAGAAAAGAGAAATCTGAAGACCC
Source organism: Rhinopithecus bieti (assembly GCF_001698545.2). Taxonomy (NCBI): domain Eukaryota; kingdom Metazoa; phylum Chordata; class Mammalia; order Primates; family Cercopithecidae; genus Rhinopithecus; species Rhinopithecus bieti. The sequence continues at coordinate 5,200,002 of NW_016806973.1, read as the reverse complement.
CTTAGTGCCTAGACAAGATTAGATTGATAAATTTTAAATTTAGGGATATGAAACAATATCAGTTTTCTAATGCCACATTTGTTGAGTTTACATCCTTTGAGGGAGGCTGAGGAGACAGGGTGAAGCTCTTAAGGCAGAAATTTCTATAATCGTGTTGTACTTGGGAAACAAAAATCAGATGGAAAGAAGGCTTGTCTCAAGCACATGTACTGCCTCCCCTTTAAAACATTTACTTGGTTTTGAATGAGCTTGGGACATATGCTAGAGGACTGAGATTTGAAGCTCTGAGTATCAGAAATCAATCACTTATTGTCTTTCAAAGCGGAGAGATAGAGGTATTCTGGTTCCTGAGAGAAATACTGTAGAGTATCTGAGTCTTACTAAAACTACACTTTTTTTTTGCCTAATTTAATTTAAAATGTACAGAAGTTCTCAGTTACTCAGCCCATTTTCAAAACCTAAGATGGAAACTTCCTAAGTCGAAAGCAATACCACCCAAAGCTTCTACTGCTTTATTGAATATAACATTAAGTATACAATAAAAACTATACACAGCAAAAGCAAAAAGTTATGGACAATAACACAAATTAAAACAACGAAGATAGGAAAAGAAGCCACAAGCTAAGAGATGATCTATAGAGTCAAAAAGTTGATAGCACACACAAAAGTCCCACTATTAGAGAAAATGAAAGAAAAATGCACAAACTGCATGAGGGGAGATAGATTCATTTCACAAGAAAATTTGATTCTATAGATTTCACTTGCTGTGTATACATTTGATAACAAAATATGTAAAGAAATCAGTAAATTGTTTGAATTATAGACCTCATAGCTAAAAATCCTGGATTAGTTAACTAGAAGAGATAATGATAAACATCTCAACTGACGTAGAGAACAAAACATTTAAAAAATAGTATAAGCAATAATTACACCATATTAAAAAACCTAAAACCCATAAAATAGGGACCTATCTGTGGAAAAGAAAGAGAATGGAATAAAAGTTATATAAAAACCTACAATGGCTGAGAGTTTTCTAAAAGTATGGAATGATATCGTCCCATTCAAGCAGCTCACTGAATTCCAACAGGATAAACACAAAGAAAACACACCTGGTCATAGTAAGACTGTTGAAAACCAGAGACACCGAGAAACCTTAAGAGCAGGCATAGAAAGAAGGCCAATATTTTAAAAGAAAGCACAATAAGATTGATGGGTGGCCTCAAAAAATGAAGTACAGAAGACAACAAAATAACAATTTTTTGCCATAAATATGGACTGTTGACCTAGTTACTTGTTCTTCAGGTAGAATAAGTAACTAGGTCAGCAGTTATATTTAAGAGCAAGACATCATCAAGAAATGTGAACGTGAAGGTGGCAATGAAGTACACAAAGTAGAGTAAATGTGTGGGTATATATAATAAAAATTACCTTCAAAAATCAATATTAATAATATCTTGTAGATTCTAAAACATATACAAAATAAAAATGCAAAATACCACAAAAGTTGGGAGGCATGTAAGTAGACAAAAGGTTCTAAGTTTCCAGTAGTAATAAGAAATGGTGAATTCATGATATATATTACATGATATTAATGTGAGGATGCATGATTCAATTTCTAATGTGACCATTAAAATAATAAAAAATATAAATATAAGAAACAGAAAAATTATAATAAATATTTGATGACTATAAATACAGGCAAGAAAGAAGGGAACCAAACAATACATTTGTAAAAATAAGCAAACATAACTGGTAGATATAAGACCTATGTAAAATAGACTAAATAAAGCAAACAATTTTGAGATATTTCACAATGAAATAAGTATGCTAGCATTTTGCTGCTTGTAAGAGATGTAAGTTTAAAATAATGACACAGAGCATGTAGAGTATGGAAATTTTTATGCCCTGCAAATTTTAACCATAAGAAGATGGAGTTCTACTAATATTAGATAATAAAGAATTTCTGGAAAGAAGCAAGAATAGAAGTAAGAAAATATGTTGCAATATGTCACTTTCTGTGGTTTTGCTTTCTGTGATTCATTCACCCACCATTAACCAGGTGAAGAAAGATGAGTACATTGTAAGAAGATATTCTGAGAGAGAGAGGAGACCACAGTCACGTAATTTTTATTACAGTATATTGTTAAAATGTTCTATTTTATTATTAGTTGTTATTGTCAACCTGTTAGTGTGATAACTTGGAAATAGACAAATCCACAATCATAGAGAGGAAGACTTTTAACCCACTTCCTCAACAGTGATTGAAGAAGCAGACAAAAATCTCTCAAGAAGAGAAGATCTTCAATATATAATTGTAAACTTGATCATCTTACATATATAGTCCAAAAGACTCCAAAATGTTCACAGAAAATGGAATAAAAGATAAAATTATAAACTTCATTTCTCAACATAAGCTCTATCAAGGTCAAGACAGTTTTGTAAGTGATGATAACAGACATGTGGTCTATCCATAAAGAATAGAAGGTCCTGAGATTTTAACCATGTCAATGCAATCTGTTTTACATTATTAACTGAAGGAAAAATGGGTGTCATTTAAATATTTTGTTAATATTAGGAAACAAAAACAAGTCAGAAGAAGTCATATCAGGACTATAAGGTAGATGCCTACCTTTCTTATTGAAACTGTCAGAAATTTGCCCTTCTTCGATGAGAAGGAGTAAAAGCATTGTCATGGTGGAGAAGGACTCTCTGGTGAAGTTATTCTGGATGTTGTTTGCTGCTAAAGTCTTGGCTAACTTTATTAAAACACTCTCATAATAAGCAGATGCCATTGTTCTTTGGCCCTACAAAAGGTCAACAAGCAAAATGACTTGAGCAGCTCCAAAAATTAAAAAAAAAATTAAAAAAATTAAAAATGATTGCCATGGCCTTTGCTCTTGACCAATCTGCTTTTGCTTTGACAGGACCACTTCCACTTCTTGGTAGCCAGTGATTTGTGCTTTGTCTTCAGGATCACATTGGTAAAGCTGTTTCATCTTCTGTTACAATTATTCAAAAAAAATGCTTCAGGTTCTTCATTCTTTTTGTTTAAAATTTCCATTGAAAGTTCTGCTCTTGTCTGCAGTTCAACTGGGTTCAATGGTTTTGGCAGCCATTGAGTGGAGTGTAAAATTTCCTCAGTTTTAATGTTTGAGTCAGATTTGCATAAGCTGCACTAAGTGAGATGTCTACAGTGCTTGCCATTTTTTCTGCTGTTAATCATTGATACTTTTCAACTAGGGCACAGACGAGATGAGGTTTTTTCCGTGCAAACTGATGTGGATGGTCTGCTGCTGTGGGCTTCATCTTCTACATCATCTTTTCCCTTCTTAAAATACATTTGCCCACTTGTAAACTGTTGATTTATTTAAGACATCATCCCTATAAACTTTTCACAAAGCATCAATTATTTTACCATTTTTACACTCAAGCTTCACAATAAATTGGAAGTTTGCTCTTGCTTCAATTTTATCAGAATTCATGTTGGCCTGATAGAGGCTCTTTTCATACTGATGTCTTATTGCTACAAACTAGATCCTGTTAAGGCATGTTCTAACAAGTTGATGAGAGTGTATTTTAGTGCAAACAATCTTGAAATCCATGCATAGTTTTTTCAAAACACAAATTTTTATGAACTTTTTGAAGACCCTTCACGTGTGTGTATTTACAGCTGTGAACTTGATCATATCAGTATGCCATAAACAGACAAAACTCACTTTAATTCAACTTCATATGGTCTGTTTAATGCAATAAACAATGTATTGAGCCAAAATATGTCTCAATAAATTTTGTAATCTTGAAATGATGAATAATGTTTTTTCTGTCTACAATAAGATTAAGTGGTAAGTCAACAGCTTTAAAGATAATGCTTCCAATTCCTTGGAAATGACAGATTCCATTTCTAATTAATATATAGGTGAAGAAGAAATCAAAATGGAAACCAGAATTTTTTTAACTAGGGCTTAAGTATGCACAACATATGTAAATACCATAGGATTAAACTAAAGCAGTGGTTTAAGGAAAATATATAGCCATGTATATACTTTAAAAAAATACTGAAAAAAAAATGATTTAACTTTTCTTGTCAAGAAATCAGGAAAATAACATATTAAGTCTGAGAAAATTAGAAATATAGCCATAATAAAACTAGGAGAAGAAACAATAAAATATGAACAAAAGAAAAATATTGAAAATAAATGAAAGCAAAATTTAATGAATTGAATACACTTTGAAAGATAAAAGTTTAAAAACTTATGAAAACATGAGATAAAACAATAGCAGACATGAAAAGAGAACACCATAACAGAGCCTATGCAATTTTTGGAAGGAGCAACTTTTTGCAAAGAAATTTGACAATTTTGATAAGTTTGTTGAACAAGATACTAGCTGACATTTGCAATAAACATGAAAGACACTAAAGAATCAGCATTACAAAGAATTAGCCAGTCTCAGGTAAGTTTATTAGTGAATTTTTCCAAAAATAAAGAAATGTACATCATTTTTTAAAACTTTTATTTTAATGTCAGGGGCCAGAATGCAGGTTTGTTACACAGGTAAACTTGTGTCATGGGGGTTTGTTGTACAGATTATTTCATCAGCCAGGTATTAAGCCTGGTACCCATTAGTTATTTTTCCTGATCCTCTCTCTCTTCCTTCCCTTCACTCTCAAGTAGTCCCAATTGTCTGTTGTTCCCCTCGTTGTGTCCATGTGTTTTCATCATTTTTCTCCCACTTAGAAATGAGAACAGGCTGTATTTGGTTTTCCATTCCTGTGTTAATTGCAAAGGATAATGGCCTCCAGCTCCATCCACGTCCCTGCAAAGGACATGATCTCATTCTTTTTAACAGCTTCATAGTATTCCATAATGAATATGCACCACATTTCCTTATCCAATCTATCATTGATGGGCATTTGGGTTGATTCCATGTCTTGCTATTTGAACATTGCTGCAATGAGGATACATGTGCATTTATCTTTGTAACTGGATGATTATATTCCTTTGGGTACATACCCAGTAATGGGACTGCTGGGTCAAATGGTATTTCTGTCTTTAGGTCTTTCAAGAATCGCCACACTGCCTTCCACAATAGCTGAACTAACTTACACTCCCACCAACAGTGTATAAGCATTCCTTTTTCTCCGTAACCTTGTCAGTATCTGTTATTTTCTGACCTTTCAAATAGTAACCACTCTGACTGGCATGAGATGGTAATTTATTGTGTGTGTGTGTGTGTGTGTGTGTGTGTGTGGTTTTTTTTTTTTTTTTTTTTGAGTCTCTCTCTGTCGCCCAGGCTGGTGTGCAGTGGCCGGATCTCAGCTCACTGCAAGCTCCGTCTCCCGGGTTTACGCCATTCTCCTGCCTCAGCCTCCTGAGTAGCTGGTACTACAGGCGCCCGCCACCTCGCCCGACTAGTTTTTTTGTATTTTTTAGTAGAGATGGAGTTTCACCGTGTTAGCCAGGATGATTTCGATCTCCTGACCTCGTGATCTGCCCGACTCGGCCTCCCAAAGTGCTGGGATTACATTTCTGTAATGATCGGTGACATTGAGCTTTTTTTCATATGCTTATCGGCCACATGTATGTCATCTTTTGAAGTATCTGTTCATGTCCTTTGCCCACTTTTTTATTGTTTTTTTTTTTTCTTGTAAATTTAGTTAAGTTCCTTATAGGTGCTGTATAGCAGACCTTCATTGGGTGCATAGTTTGCAAAACATTTCTCCCATTCTGTCGGGTGTCTGTTCGTTCTGTTGATAGTTTATTTTGCTGTGCAGAAGCTCTTTAATTTAATTAGATCCCATTTTCAATTTTTACTTTTGTTGCAATTGCTATTGGCATCTTCGTCATGAAATCTTTGCCTGTGCCTATGTGCTGAATGGTATTGATTAAGTTGTCTTCTGAGGTTTTTATAGTTTTGGGTCTTACATTCAAGTACTTAATCCATCTTGAGTTAATTTTTGTATATGGTGTAAAGAAGGGATCCAGTTTCAATCTTCTGCATATGGCTAGCCAGTTCTCCCAGCACCATTTATTGAATAGGGAATCCTGTCAAAGATCAAATAGTTGTAGGTGTGTGGTCTTATTACTGAGTTCTCTATTCTGTTCCATCGGTCTATGTGTCTGTTTTTGTACCAGTTCTATGCTGTTTTGGTTACTGTAGTATAGCTTGCGGTCGAGACTTTGCTGAAGTTGTTTATCAGCTTAAGAAGCTTTTGTGCTAAGACTGTGGGGTTTTCTATATGTAGGATCCTGTCATTTTCAAATAGGGATAGTTTGACCTCCTCTCTTCCGATTTGAATGTCATTTATTTATTCTCTTGCCTGATTGGTCTGGCCAGAACTTTCAATGCTATGTTAAATAGGAGTGGTGAGAGAGGGCACCCTTGTCTTGTGCCAGTTTTCAGGGGAATGCTTTCAGCTTTTCCCATTCAGTATGATGTTGGCCATGTGGTTGTTATATTTAGCTCTCATTAGTTTGAGGTGTGTTCCCTTCAATATCTAGTTTATTGAGTGTTTTTAGCATGAATGAATGGTGAATTTTATCAAAAGCCTTTTCTGTTTCTATTGAGACAGTTATGTGGTTTTTGCCTTCAGTTCTGTTTGTGTGATAAATCACATTTATTGATTTGAGTATGTTAACCAACCTTGCATCCCAGGAATGAAGCCTACTTGTTGATGGTGATTAGCATTTTGATGTGCTACTGAATTTGGTTTGCCAGTATTTGGCGAGGATTTTTGATCAATGTTCATCAAAGATATTGGCCTGAAGTTTTCTTCTTTGTTGTTTGTCAGGTTGTGGTATCAGGATGATGCTGGCCTCATACAATGCATTAGAGAGGAATTCCTCCTCAGGTTTTTGGAATAGCTTCAGTAAGAATGGTACCAGCTCTTCTTTCTACATCTGCTAGAATTCAGCTGTAAATTGGTTTGGTCCAGGGATTTTTTTTCATTGGTAGGCTATTCATTACTGCCTCCATTTCAAAACTCATCATTGGTATGTTCAATTTTTTCCTGATTCAGCTTCGGAAGGGAGTATATGTCCAGTAATTTATCCATTTCTTCTAGATTTTCTAGTTTGCATGCATAGAGGTGTTCATAATATTCTCTGATAGTTGTTTATATTTCTGTGGGGTCAGAGGTAATATCCCCTTTTTAATTTCTAATTGTGTTTATTTGAATCTCCTCTCCTTTTTTCTTTATTAGTCTAGCTATCTATTTTACTCTTTTTTTTTTTTTTCAAAATAGCTCCTGGATTTGTTGATTTGTTGATTTTTTTTTTTTTTTTTGTCTGTATATTCTTCAAGTCTACTCTGATTTTATTTATTTATTATCTTTTGCTGGCTTTGGGATTTCTTTGCTCTTGGTTCTCTAGTCTTTTGGTTGTGATGGTAGGCTTTAAACTTGAGATCTTTCTAAGATTTTGTGCGGGCATTTAGTGGTCTAAATTTTCCTCTTAACACTGTCTTAGCTGTGTCCCAGAGATTCTGGTATATCTTTTTTCTCATTAGTTTCAAAGAACTTGATTTCTGCCTTAATTTCATTATTTATCCAAAAGTCAGTCAGGAGCACGTTATTCAATTTCCATATAGTTGTATAATTTTGAGTGAATTTCTTAGTCTTGATTTTGAATTTGATTATGCTGTAGTCTGAGAGACTGTTTGCTATTATTTCACTTCTTTTGCATATGCGAGAAGTTTTACTTCTGAATATGTGACCAATTTTAGAGTAAGTGCCATGTGGCAATGAGAAGAATGTATATTCTGTTATTTTGGTGTGGGAAGTTATGTAAATATCTATGAGGTGCATTTGATCCAATGTCTAGTTCAGGACCTGAATATCTTTGTTAACTTTCTGTCTCAATGATGTGTCTAATATTTTCAGTGGGGTGCTAAAGTCTCCCACTATTATTGTATGAGATCTAAGTTAATTTTTAAGTTCTCTAAGAACTTATTTTATGCATGTGGGTGCTCCTACTTTCAGTGGATGTATATTTATGAAGGTTAGATCTTCTTGTTGAGTTGGACCCTTTACCATTAGGTAATTCTTTTCTTTGTCTTTTTAAAATCTGTTTGTTTAAATTCTGTTTTGTTAGAAATTAGGATTGAAATCCCCATTTTTTTCCTGTTTACCATTTCCTTGGTAGATTTTACTCCATCCCTTTATATTGAGCCTATATGTGTCACTGCATGTGAGATGGGTCTTGGTTCTTTATCCAGCTTACTAGTCTGTGTCTTTTAATTGGGACATTTGGCCCATTTACATTTAAGGTTAGTATTGATACATGAACATTTGATCCTGTCATCATAATGTTAGGCGGTTATCTTGCAGACTTATTTATGTGGTTGCTTTATAGTGTCACTGGTCTGTGTGCTTCAGTGTGCTTTTGTAGTGACTGGTAATGGTCTTTTCTTTCAATGTTTAGTGCTCCCTTCAGGAAACATTTCCTTTATCATAAGGTAGGTCTGGTGGTAACGAACTCCCTCACCATTTGCTTGTGTGAAAAAGATCTTATTTCTCCTTGCTTAGGAGTTTACTTTGGGCAAATATTAAATTCTGGGTTGGATTTATTTATTCTTAAAAATGTTGAATATTGGCTTCTGATTTCTTCTGCCTCGTAAGGTTTCAGCTGAGAGATCCACTGTTAGTCTGATGGTCTTCCAGTTGTACAGGTGACCTGTCCTTTCTCGCTGGCTGCCTTTAACATTTTTTTGCTCCATTTCAACTTTTGAGAATCTGATGGTTATGTGTCTTGGTGAGGATTTTCTCATGGAGTATCTTACTGGATGTATTAGTTCATTTTCACACTCCTGATAAAGACATACCTGAGTCTGGGCAATTTACAAAAGAAAGGTTTATTGGGCTTACAGTTCCAGGTGGCCAGGGAGGCCTCACAATCATGGCAGAAAGCAAGGAGGAGCAAATTACATCCTACATGGATGGCAGCAAGCAAGGAGAAAGAACTTGTACAGGGAAACTCCCCTTTATAATATGATCAGATCTCATGAGCGGTATTCACTATCATGAGAACAGTATGGGAAAGATGTGCCCCAATGATTCAATTATCTCCCACAGGGTCCCTCCCACAACACTTGGGAATTCAAGATGAGATTTGGGTGGGGACACAGACAAACCATATCACTGGGGTTCCCTGCACTTCCTGAATTTGAATGTTGGCCTCTATAGCTAGGTTGAGGGAGTTCTCATGAATGATATCCTGAAATTTGTTTTCAATGTTGGTTCCATTCTCCCCACATCTTTTAGGTACACCAAACACCCATAGATTTGGACTCTTTACATAATCCCATATTTCTTGGATGTTCTGTTCATTCTTTTTAAATCTTTTCTCTATATTCTTATCTATCTTATTTCAGAAAGGTCATCTTCAAGTTCTGAGATTCTTTCCTGTGTTTAGTCTATTCTGCTATTATAGTTGTGATTGCATTATAAAATTCTTGTACTGTGTTTTTCAACTCTATCAGGTTGGTTACATTTTTCTCTGTACTGGCTATTTTGTCTGTCAGCTCCTGCAATATTTTATTACAATTTTTAGCTTCCTTGCATTTGGTCACAACATATTCCTTTAGCTCAGTGAACTTCATTCCTATCCATATTTTGAATTCTACTTCTGTTATTTCAGTCCTCTCAGCCTCAACCCAGTTCTAAACCCTTGCTGAAGTGGTGGTGCAGTCACTTGTAGGAAAAAAGGCACTCAGACATTCTGAGTTTTCAGTGTTCTCATGCTGATTCTTTCTTAACTTAGTGGACTTACCTACCTTTGGATGGTATTTGTTTATTTATTTTAGCAGTCTGGCCACTTTTCCACAGGGCTGCTGCGGTATGCTGGGCATCTTACCCATATCTAATAATCTTGGATTTTCCAGTACCTGGTGGTATCACCAGTGAAGGTATCACCCACAAAACAGCAAAGATGGCAGCCTGCTCCTTCTTATGGGAGCTCCATCCAAGGAAGGTATGGACCTGTTGCTGGCCAAAATACATCTGCTGTAGGTGGCTGGAGACCCTAGAAGAGAGGTCTTGCTCCGTCAGGAGAAATGGGATCAAGTACTCAGTTATAAAAGTAATCTGACTATATCTTCATGAGCAGTTGTGCTGTGCCATGGGTTCACCTCAGCTCCTCGTCATCTCAGACACTCTGAAGTGTGAAAGCTGGAATGGCTAAGTCGCTCAAACAGCCAACATGACAGCCTGAACTTCCTCTTGGGAGCTCCGTTCCAGGGAGGCCTGAAACCCCTATCAGCTGGAGGACACTGGTGGGGGTAGCCAGAGATTCTGGTTGGGAGACTCCACCTGATCACCTGATGATGAGGAATGGGTTAGGGACCTGCTTTAAAAAGCAGTCTGGCCATGTTTGTGTGGGGTCACTGTGCTGTGCTGCGCTGGGGTACTGCTTTCACCCCAGTTGGCTTGGGCTTTCCAAAGCCTGAGGGCTGCAACTGTTAAGCTGCACAAACACCAAAGATAGAAGCCTACCCATCCCTCTGGGAGTTCTGACCTAGGGAATTTTCAAATGTCTGTAGGCCAAAGAACACTGTTGAGGGTGGGTAGACACCCCAGTTAGGAGTTCCCACCTAGTGAGGAGGAAAAGAATTGGGGACCCACTTAAAGAAGCAGTGTGGCCACACTTTCATAGAACAACTGTGTTGTGCTAGGTACCACTTCTGCCCTGGCTGACTTGGGCTTTCAAAAGCCTGCAGACTGGAACTGCTAAGTCACCCAAACAGCAAAGATTGTGGCCTGCTCCTTCTTCTGGGAGCTCTGTCCGAGGGAGTTTTCAAATCTCTATGTGCCAGAGAATACCGGTGGGGGTGGCTGGAGGTCCTGGTTGGGAGGTCCTGCCCATTGAGGAGGAATAGATAGGGGAACTGTTTAAAGGAGCAGTTTGGCCATATTTTGGTGGAGCAGCTGTGCTGTACAAGGAGATCTCTTCCACCCCTGTTCGGTTTGCACTTTCCAAAGCCTGCATGCTGGAATGACTATCTTGCCTAAACAGCAAAGATAACAGCCCATCCCTCTCCCTGGGAGCTCTGTCACAGGCAGGTAGACATCACTATTTGTGGTTGGCAAGAATTCAAAGCCAGTGGTTCTTATCCTGTGAGGTGCCATGGATATGGGCCCTACACACCATTGCCACTCAGTCCCCTGAATTCAGCCTCTTTCCTAGGGGTACGTATGGATGTTTAACCTCCCACTTTGCTGGAGTTACACATACTCTTTGTTCTTTCTTTTCTTTTCTTTTCGTTTCTTTTCTTTTCTTTCCTTTCTTTCTTTTCTTTCTTTCTTTTTTCTTTCCTTCTTTCTTTTCTTTCTTTCTTCTTTCTTTCTTTCTCTTTCTTTCTTTCTTTCTTTCTTTCTTTCTTTCTTTCTTTCTTTCTTCTTGTTTCTTTCTTTCTTTCTTTCTTTCTTTCTTTCTTTCTTTCTTTCTTTCTTTCTTTCTTTCTTTTTTCTTTCTTTCTTTTTCTTCTTTCTTTTTTTTTTTGGCCTTTCCTTCCTTCTTTCTTTCTCTCTTTCTTTCTTTTTTGACAGAGTCTTTCTCTGTCTCCCAGGCTGGAGTACAGTGGCGTGATCTCGACTCACTGCAACCTCCACCTCCTGGGTTCAGGGGATTCTCCTGTCTTAGCCTCCCGAGTAGCTGGGATTACAGGTGCGTGCCACCATGCCTGGCTAATTTTTTTGTGTTTTTAGTGGAGTTTTTGGGTTTTGCCATGTTGACCAAGCTGGTCTCGAACTCCTGACCTCAGGTGATCTGCCCACCTCTGCCTCCCAAAGTGCTGGGATTACAGGCGTGAGCCACCGCACCCGGCTGAGTTACAGTTACTTTTTCCAGGAAGCCAGGAGCTGGATTATCTAAAGCTCTTGGGTTTCCTCATGTGCCTCAGCAGCTGCTCTGCCAAGACTCCACATAGCTCTGTGTATCAGACTGAAGGCCCTGGTGGAGCGGGTTCACTGGGGCATCTCCTGACCCAAGGGTTTCAAAGATCCATGGGAGAAACATGGATTTTTGGGCTGCACATTCACTCAACACTTCCCTGGACAGGGGAGGTTCCTTTGACTCTGTGTTGGGCTGTCATCGTACCTTGCTTTTCTCTGTTCTCTATGGGTTGAGTTGTTTCCTTTATTAGTCCCAATGTGAGTATCTGGATATTTGAGTTGAAGATGCTGCATTTACTTGCCCCTTTCTGTTCCTCTGCATGAGTCATACACCCTAGCTGTTTCTAGTCAACTTTCTTGGCTGTTCCCCCAAAATGTACATCATTAATGTGGTATGAACTTTAACTGAGAAAAGAAAAGAAGGGATAGTTCTGTCGGGAGAACCCCACCTCTGATACTCAACTTCTTTTCTATTCTTTTCTGCTTTCACCCCAGTTGGCTTGGGCTTTCCAAAGCCTGAGGGCTGCAACTGTTAAGCTGCACAAACACCAAAGATAGAAGCCTACCCTTTTCTATTCTTTTCTATTGAATATCTTTCTTTTCTATTGAATATCTTTTCTATTCTTTTCTATTGTAAAGCCTACTTCTTTTCTATTCTTTTTCTGTTCTTTTCTATTTCCCTAAGTGTTGGCTGGTATGATAAATAAAGGGAAAGAGTACAAAAGAGAGAAATTTTAAAGCTGGGTGTCCAGGGGAGACATCACATGTCGACAGGTTCCGTGATGCTCCCTGAGCCATAAAACCAGCAAGTTTTTATTAGCAGTTTTCAAAAGGGAGAGAGTGCATGAATAGGGTGTGTGTCACAGAGATTACATGCTTTAAGGGCAACAAAAGATCACAAGGCAGGAGGTCAGGGCAAAATCACAAGGTCAGGGTGAAACTAGAATCACTAATGAACTTCCATGTCCAGCTGTGCATGCATTGTCATTGATAAACAGGGTTTAAGAGCAGAGAACCGGTCTGACTATAATTTGCTAGTCTGGAATTTCCTGATCCTAGCAAGTCTGGGGGCGTTGCAGGAGACTAGGGTGTGTTTCATCCCTATCCACATCTGCATAAAGGCAGACACTCCCAGAGTGGCCATTCAGAGGCCTCCTCTGGGAATGGATTCTTTTCCCAGGGCTGTTAATTATTAATATTCCTTACTGGGGAAAGAATTCAGCAATATTTATCTTACCCGTTTTTGGTAATAAGAGAAATATGGCTCTGTCCTGCCCAACCCACAGACAGTCAGACTTTAAGGTTATCTCCCTTGCTCCCTGAAAATCGCTGTTATCCTGTTCTTAAGGTGCCCAGATTTCATATTGTTCAAATACACATGCTCTACAAACAATTTGTGCAGTTAATGCAATCATCACACGGTCCTGAGGTGACATTCATCCTCAGCTTACAAAGATGATGGGATTAAGAGATTAAAGTAAAGACAGGCACAGGAAATCACAAGAATATTGATTAGGGAAGGGATAGATGTCCATGAAATCTTCACAATTTATGTTCTTCTGCCGCAGCTTCAGCTGGTCCCTCCATTCAGGGCCCCTGACTTCCTGCAGCGTAGTTCAAAAATTTTTAATGAGTCAAGCTATCTTAATTCCAAACCTGAGGTTCATTTAAACATCAAAAAAATTGCCAACCCAATTGTTTCTTTCATGAGTAGATATTTTCTTAAAATATTGATAAAGTAAATTCAGTTCAATATTTTAAATAAATAATAATGCATCATCATGGTCAAATTGTTTATTCTTTAGGTATGTCAAAATCTTAGAAGAAGAATTCCCATTATACACATTAACAGAGAACATAAAAATCATATTTCAACAGATACAAAAATTATTTCATCAAAGTGAACACCCAATCATAAAATCTCTTAGTTATAATTAATAGAGGATAATTCTATTTATATAATAAAGTCTATCTTTAAAAATCACAAAAAAGCACCTACGGCAAATATCATATCTAATTGTTAATCATGTGATGCTTTTCAGGAAATATGAAGAGACAGGGATGGTACCCTCTCACCACTTTTTCTGAATATGATACTAGATGTGGTAGGCAGAATAATAATAAAATAAATAAAAAATTGTCAGGGAAAAATAAAGCTGTTGTTAATTCATAAGTGGCATCATATTATACCTAGAAAAGACAAATATTCAAATATAAAAAAGAATAAGATCCCGTCATTTGTGGCAACAGGGGTGGAACTAGAGAGAGGACATTAGGCTAAGTGAATTAAACCAGGAAAGAAAGTTAAACATCACACTCACTCATAAGTGAAAGTTTAAAAGGTGATCTCACAGAAGAAAAAAGAGAAACAAAAGATAGAAGAGCCTGGGAATGGTGTTGCTGGAGGGACAGAATAGGCAATGATTTTGTTAAAATATACAAAATTGGAGTAAGATCTTGTGTTCTGTAGCACTACTGTAGGATGACTATGGTTAATAATAATATATAGTTTCAGATAGCTAGAAGGAGGATATTGAATGTACCCAACACAGGGAAATAATAAATGCTGAGATGATGGTTATGCTAATTACTCTGATCGGATCACTACACATATGTACCAAAACACCACTATGTACCCCATAAATATGTACAAATATTATTTGTCAATTTAAAAATTTAAAATACTTAAAGGAATACAAATGCAGGCCACAGATGTGGAGATACTTTTTTACAATGCATGTATGAAAAAGGACTCATATCCAGAACAGACATATTTTCAAATCAATAAGAAAAAACAGCCCATAAAGGATTGTGAAAAAAGCTTTAGTGATATCTCAAAATAGACTATTTAATGGCCATTAAAACAATGAAAGAATGCTCAAATTTATGAGTCGGAGGAAAATGCAAATTTCCTTACCACCTGAACTATTTTCTTTTCAGAAAAAAAAAAAAACAATCTGTGACTTATACATCTCATCTTGAAGGGTAGACATCCTCAGAATTCTTCTACTCTGAGAACATTACCTGGCTTAAGACTACCTGGCCCATGGCTTACAAAATAATATATACATTATTAATATACCATTTAATAATTCTCAATAATCCTCTCTCTGCTTTCATTTGTAGCATTGCACTCCTCTATTCAGAAATAATTCAATATATTTGAATAGTGCCTCAATTTGTTTTTACATATATTCTGTTTTCCAAATTTTTAAACTTTTTTCCTCACAATATTTGGTTCACTTAGAATGCCTTTCGTTTTGTCTTGAAACCTCTCTCATCCTCAAAACGCACCCTCAAAAACTGTAGGTAATCCTCAAAATTACCCTAATCCCACAGCATCTTTCTTTGATGTTTCAATAATAAGTTTAATAACACATAGTTTGTACCTGCCATATAATATTGGTACAATACTCTTCATATTTAAATTGTATAAGTTGGCTATATATTTCCTAGAGACCAGGAACCAAGTCATAGTTTCATTTAGATATTGAAAATGTAGTATTTTCCCAAATGTAGTATTGAAAGAAAGGTACTGTGTGGTTTAAAAATTAAATTTCAGTCATAAGCTTCCTCTAGTAAATCGCAAAAGAATTTTTTCTGCCATCTTGCTGATCTCTTGACAGTTTCATTATGAGTCACATTTTATTTCTGGTTTCTTAATTGTGATTACTCAGCGTTGTGCCAGCAGTGAATATTAAGAAAGCAGAACCAAACTTTTATAAGCAACAGATGACTGAGAAAGCTCTACAGTAAATGACAATGAGTGATACAAAGACATTGATGAGAGACATGAGAGCGTGGACAGAGAAAAGTGGATCAGGACTATGCAACAAATGAGTATTAACGTCTTGTTTTTGTAAAACAGCCAATACCTGGGTACTTTTCCATACTCTCCTTTGGATACTTAGGATGATAACAGAAGTCGGAATAATTTAAGTTCCCTGGGCCTGACTAGAAAATCTCTTAATATATACTGCCTCAGAAGTATAAGTAGCTGGGCAATATACACCCTAAATTAAATGGTTATTCAGCATGAAGATCATTTTTACTATGGCTTAAGATCAAGAAGAGAGAAAAAATGTAAGGTTTGAAAACAGGCGAAGAGTAGATTAAGTAAGGAGTTGTAGACCATGATAAGACAAATTAATTTTATAAGAAATATTGAAAGATTATATGCCATTGTTCCTAGGAAGGAATGTGAACTTATTTGATTTACATTTTATTGTGAGTACATAATGTTTTACTTTGAATATTTTTTTAAGTTTTATTGTGTTGTAATGATTTAGAAAATATTGCACATTTTCATGAGTTTGGATATATACATACATCCATGGATATACCATCCCCACTATCAAAGTAGTTAACATATAGTCACCTCCAAAAATGCCCATACATATTTCTTTTGTGTATGCAGCACATACGCTTACCATGATATCTTTCCTTTTGACATATTTTAACATAATACAGGCACTGTATTATTAACTATAGGTACTACACTGTACAAAAGATCTCTAAAAGTCATTTTCTTGTATTTTGCCCCCACTGATTCCCTTCCTAAACCCTAGAAACTATCATTTTATTATTTGCTTCTGTGAGTTTGACTACCTTAAATATCTCATGTAAGTACAATCATGAAGTATTTTTTAAGTTCTCTGTGATCACTCTGGAAAGACCAATAGCCCTGTTATGTGGAAGTGGGAAGATCATTTAAAAGGCTATTGCAATATTATAGGTAAAAAATTATGGTAGGCCAAGGTGGTTTAGGTAAAAAATTTGAGCAGTGATCAGATTTCGAATACACATTAAGAGCAAAACACTTGAATTGGGCTAGGGGCTTCATGTTGAGGTCAAGGAAAGACATTCAGGAATGACTCCTAAGTGTTAGACCTCAGCAACTGGGTGCTGAGTGAATAATAGTGCCTTTATCTCTAAAGAGAAGTTCTGGAGAAGTAGCAGTTTGTGAGAGATGAGGTTAGATATCGCGAATTGTTTCTTGTTCTTTAAAAAATATACATAACATGCGATTTATCATTTTAGCCATTATTAGATACACAATTCCGTGGCATTTCGTATATTTACATTTGTACAATCATTGTCACTATCCATCTGGAGAATTTTTAATCATCCCAAACTGAAACTCTGTTCCCATTAAAGAACACGTTCTCATTTCCTTTTCTGCAGACAATGGAAATAACCGTTTTCCTTTTTGTTTCTATGAATTTGAGTATTCTAAGAAACTCATGTCAATAGTCATACAATATTTGTCCTGTTGTGTTTGGCTTATTTAACTTACCATAATGTTTTCAACTTCACTTATATTGTAGCATACGTCAGATTTCATTCCTTTTACAGTCTGAATAATTTTCTTCCATTGTATGCATTTTGTTCATTTTGTTTATCTGCTCACATTTTGATGGACATTTGTGTTGTCTCCACCTTATTAGATTTTAAAAATATATATAAATGCCTAAGAGGAGATGCGAAGTAGTCAGCCTAATATGATCCCAAAGGTTAAGAGGTAAGGCACAAAAACATAAATTTCAAAGTCTTGAGCAGACATATGATGAATCACACAGAGATAGAATGTGGTGAGTAGAGCCCTGGGGAACTCCAGCATGAATAAGTCAAACAGAGGAGGAGCATCCAGCAAAAGATCAAGAAAGAGCCACAAGTAAGGCAGAAGGGAAATCAGTTGAGTGTTCTATTACTAGAGTTCAAGATGACAGAGCTGTGGAGTGTCGCAAATCCTGTTGAAGGGGTTAAGGAATAAAAAGACATTGCTGTTTCTATGTATGAGACTGACAAGAATGAAAGCCAATTACAAACAGAAGAGAAGAGATTGAGAGGCTAACAATTTTAAGTGAAACATCTTTTCTTCTCTTTGCATATATTTCATGAGTTTTCCTACATTCATTTATACTCCTCTCAGAAGCCACTCATTCGATAAAACAGAAATAAATAAAATGGATGTTGATCTATTTTTATAAAATACTTCCCATGTTTCTTTCTTTGGATTTATTTTCCCACTGTCACTATATCTGCTTATGATCTGCTATTGGAGTTAAACTTACGACTCCAGGTTGAGGCTTAGTTTTTTAATACAAGAAGAGCTTAAATTCTCTGACGCTGAGCAGGTTTGATGACACTTTTGCTTAATGAACCCACTCAGACCTGCTTCTTCAGGATGTAATATACAATTATATTTAAATCCTCTGTTGGGTCAAATTATATAGTTCAGACTCATTCCATTATCATAGAACATTTTAAAATGATTTTCTCTAAATGCAATGTTCTGTATTTGACTTACTAAAATTCATGTCACTATTCACTTCATTCACACACTTTGTATTTTTTTCCCCATTGAACTGGCATTTCACTACTGGAGAAGCTTCCTGTTCACTGACAACTTTTAAAGACCAATGTTTATTCCCAATATATCTTTTATTGAGTCTCAAGTGATTCTCTTGCAACTACCACAAAAAACAACAATTCATATGTCAATATATTTTAAAATAAAAGTTAAAAATGCATGAGTAAAGAACATAGGAATACCCAGAGGGGTAAAACAATGTGGTTTGTTCCAGTTTACTCAGTGAAACTAAAGACAATTTATGGTTTACAATTTCCTGTTTTTAAATTGGTTAACAGTAAATTTTGTTGTTATAAAGTATTGTGTTAACTAAAGATAATTATCCTCATCTCTCATATATAAGTTTGCCACCTGCAAGAGATTTATGTGTTAACATTTCCATAAAGTCCAGATAGCCTTCAGGCTGTTCATATTTTCAATATAATATAATAAGTGCTTTTCTTTTCTAATCTCATTAAACACCCACTATAAATTTTAAAATGATCAAATATCTACTTATAAGAGATAAAATAATAGTTTAAAAATAAGGTATTTAGAGTTAAGTTTATAATCAAGGAAGTGCTTGATCTACTATACAAAAAGGTCATCAGTGGCTGTAACACAATTAATCGTATGCTGTTCACTCTGATTTCTGAATGGGAAGGATCTACTAAAGACAGCAAACTGTCTTCACAAAACAAAAACATTTTAACTATCTCAAACTGCCTCACAGTGTTTGATGCTGCCCCATATAACTTTCTGTAATATTTATGAAAAGAATAACCCAAGTAACCGTATTAATTGGTTCAAACATTATAAATATATGGTTGGAAAAAATGTTCCTCAGTATCTTGGGTTCCATTATCATGTTTTAGTTCTAATTGTCATAATCCAAGTGGAGCCAAGTAGGGCAAGTCTCTATGCTCACACTTCAAGGACTATTTAAATATTTACGAATGAAGTTTATGTTGTTGCTTTCATGCTTTATAATGTTATACTTTTTTGTTTTTACATTTTTAATTGGAATAAGACTTATCCTCACATAGTAATGCATAACCCCCTTGCATTTAAAACTTACCCTTGTGTAATAATAATGTTAAAGTGTAGCAAACAAAATTAATCAAATAAAATAAAACCATATACATTGTGATTTTCTCCTGAATAAAATTTTAATAATCCTAGAGCTTCCAATTTTATAGGTAAAATGCCTCAGATAAATGTACAAAATTTGTTTTAAATGATGCTTCAAGTCTATATGGTCTCTCCTAGCTGGGGTAGAATAAAATGAGTAAATGGTGTTTAATATCAAAACTAAGTTTTCAAAAGCGCTCAGTCATTCTTACAGTTACACTCTTAGCCCTCTGATGAAATGGATAACATTTCGAAATCAACATAAACCATCACCCTATTAAATTACTACAAAACACACAAAAACTTGGTTTGATACCTTTTTTACATACAGCATCTTAGTGTGTGTTTTAGTCCATTAGTTCTGTTATAACAAAACACCTAAGATTGGGTAATTCGTTAAAAAAAATAGAAAATCATTTCTCACAGTTCTGGAGGTGGGAAGTCCAAGATTAAGGAGTAAGTAGGCTGACTCCCTGGTGAACACCCAGTCTCCACTTCCAAGATGGTGCCTTGCAGCATCCTCTGGGAAGAAGGAATGCTGTGTCCTCAGATGGCAGAAGGGAAGGAAGGCACAAAAAAAGGATGAATTCCCTCTTTCAAGCCCCTTTTAATGGTACATATTTTCATATGTACAGTATTGGAGCCATACATACGTCCAGTATTGATCACCTCCTAAAGGTCGTACCTCTTAATACTGTTGCATTGGTGATTAAGTTTCAACATGAATTTTGGAGGGAACAAAACATTCAAACCACAGCAGTGCATCTCATGTGGTCAGACACTATTAGAAAACCAAGGCTTTGTCCAAAGTAACCTACTCAAGGCTTCAATTCCAAATGTGGATGTCTCTAAATTCAGCTCTATATTATATATAGAAATGTACCGTGACAGTGATACTGACAAGAGTCAATTAGAACTAAGGCATAAGGCGGGCGCGTGCTCAGCTGTAATCCCAGCACTTTGGTAGGCCGAGACGGGCGATCATGAGGTCAGGAGGGGGGGGAAATTTTTCCGAGACCTCCCTGGCTAACACGGTGAAACCCGTCTTCTACTAACAAAATACAAAAAAAAAAAAAAAAGACTAGAACCCGGACGAGGTAGGTGGCGCCTGTAGCCCAGCTTACTCGGAGCTGAGGCAGGAGAATGGCCGGGAATTGGGAGGCGGAGCTTGCAGTGAGCTGGTCCGGCCACTGCCACTCCAGGCCTGGGTGACGGAGGGCAAGACCGTCTCAAACAAAAAAAAAAAAAAAAAAAAAAAGAACCTAGGCTGGAGAATATTGACTTCAGATATTCTTAATCATAAATACTTTAATTAACTCTAGGACATACACCCATGTGCCATGCTTCTTCTTGTACTTGTGCTCTCAATTTGATAACAGGAACATCCAGTTCCACTGTGAACTGATTCTGAGGCACATTAAAATGTATGCAAAATGACTTAGTGAACTAGACAGCTAATTTTCAGAACTCTGGTTCAAAGGGATAATACTTTGCTCCCAAGATTTTGGGATCAAGGTCTATGATCTGAGCAACAGATTTACATTTGAGATTATAGTTTATGTTTATTTTCCTTTTTTTTTTTTTTTTTTTTTTGAGACGGAGTCTGGCTCTGTCGCCCAGGCTGGAGTACAGTGGCCGGATCTCAGCTCATTGCAAGCTCCGCCTCCCAGGTTCACGCCATTCTCCTGCTTCCGCCGCTCGCCTCGTCGCCCGGCTAGTTTTTTGTATTCTTTAGTAGAGACGGGGTTTCACCGTATTAGCCAGGATGGTCTCGATCTCCTGACCTTGTGATCCGCCCGTCTCGGCCTCCCAAAGTGCTGGGATTACAGGCTTGAGCCACCGCGCCCGGCCTTCCTTTTGTTGACTGCTTTCTTTTTCGGAAACTTCTGTGAGTTCCTAATTTGTGTGCTAAACAATTAGGAATTCCTAAATTTCCCATTTTTTGTAAATGTTTGACTTGTTATATGTCCATAAAACCTCTGCCATATTAACATTGAAACATCTGAATGCTTTAAGTAGACAGTATTTCCTTAAAAATTGGCTTATTTGTAGTATTTACAAGAGCCTCAATAAAACCCAAAACATCAGAAAAAAAGGGACATGATTATTTTGGTTCATTGATTTTTTATTAAATTCTACATACATCAAAAAATGTTTTATATATGTACCAGTTGTCTTCTAAATACTTAAAATAGAACCTCATTTATTAAGATTTTATTAATACACGAATGTGCCACCTTAGGAATGTTCCAGAATATAAGATTTCACTGATGTGTACAAATAATTTTTACTCTGTCCCAGATTTCTTGACTATAATATGTGAGAAAATAATTATGTTCAGATAACTGAAACAACTTAAAATTTGGAGGTCAAGTGGGTAACTGCGAACTCAATAACTAAGATATTAGTAATAGAAATATTATCAACTTTTTTCTGGTTAACAAGGACAAAATCTATACAATAACAAATACATCCTTTTATACCTCGATAAAGTCTTGGGAAAAATATGACATTAAAAATAATCAATTAGGGAAAACAATGCTATTTACTTAATTCATATTGACTAAACTGATCCTTTAGAGTCATTCTCCAAACTAGACCTACCACATAAAGAAAATTGAATAGATCCAAGTTTATGCTTATAATATTTAGGAATGATTTCCTACATTTTTCTCTGATCTGATATCCAGATAATGAAATATGGTTACAGAAGCATTCAATTAGCCCAAAGAAAACAAAACACTCATAGTCAGATGTACTCTCCTAGGAGCTAGTATTATGGAATTCAGGAAGAAAATAAAAAATTTCAATGAGGAAAATACTGCAGATGTAGACATATTCATATGGAATGTTTAGTGAGAAAATATAAATAGATATTAAACATTCCCATAGAAAAGCTCCTCTTTGTTTCACAGTTAACCTTTCAAAGTGAGATGAGTTGTAAGTAACTAATCTTATTTCTATGCATTTCCTCAAGCAGTCCAGGACACTTGGTTAACTGGCAGATAGCTAATATAGCTGTTACATTTTCCCACATTGGTTTTTATTTTCTATTACCATCTTTTCTCTTCTTAATGCTATTTTTATCTTTATTTGCTAACAATGGTTCCAAGACTCTTTTCCCTCTATTAGGAAACAAATTTGTGGGCAGATAATAAATGATTTTAGTTATTCTTTGGCAAAGAATTGCAGATAGTCATAGTTGGTTGGATCCTATAGGAACAATTTAATAATAGGAACAAACTTTTTTCTAGATCTTAAAATACTAGAAGAGTTCTACAAAAAGTCTGAATGATGAGGAAATAACCTGAAAGCAGGGGAACAGCATGAGCAGAAGTACTAAAATTGAAGTGAAATTAGAGTTTACAGGGAGCCTCTAGGATGAAAACAAGAAAGCTTCTTTGATTTATTCATGTTGAAGATAACTCAGAAACAAAATTTTATGAAATGGCGTCAGACTAGAATGAAATGTGGAAGCTGATGTGTCATCGTCATTTGTAGAATTCAGTGATTCTTGTTGCTATGTAACTAAACCTAGAACTTAAGAAATTGAGAGACAAAGCGGAAGAGATTTATATTTCCCTTTCCCATGTGAGGGCTCACGTAAAACCTTGGCTAATAAAATGGGCAGTAAAACCATCTATTTCTAACGTCATATGTAGAAAAGATAATGGAAATCACTAATTCGTCAGCTGGTAAATCATCCAAGTGTTTGACTGTAAAGGAGAGAAGCACTAAATAGTTATGCATGCATAAATACAGAGACACACATAGACACATACACCAGAAATTTCTGTTGCCAAGTGTTCAGATTCTCTTTAAAATATAAGCCCCTTAACTTTTTTTATATTTTAGATTTTGATTTGTTAATACATCCTAAATTGTTAATAGGTTGTGCCTCACAAATTACGAAAACAATTGGGCTAAGAATTGAAGGAAAAGAGGTATTGGAAATTTGGACACAGACGTTTATGTATTTGAAGGAGGTTTGGGAAATAGAAAAAAGAATTGAGGAAAGAAAAGGAAGTGGTCTCTCAGGATATTTTAAGCCTGCATTATTTAAAAAACATGGATTTTTACTGACACTCAACCACATTTTCCATGACAATGTACTGCTGCTTCAATAATGTGATATCTGAGTCCCTAAAATAATATAATGTGTGCAAGTCAGTCTGGCTCTCATATTTTTGGTCTGTTCTCTTCTTATTACCTTCTCACAAGCTGAGTTAAGGAATAAATTCTGACAAAGATACAAATGATTTAAGTCATTCTTAATAGTACAATATGTTTCATTATCCCTTCACGGAAAACCACATTCCATAATAATTAGCAAGAAAATGCATATCAGAGAGAACCACAGGAAGGAAATCAAGATATTGGAAAATCAAGATATTACTCATAAGTTGAAAGAGTTTACCTCAGAAATATCATACAGTGATGTTTATTTTTCATGTGAGTTTCTGGCATTTTGGAAAATAAGTTATCTTCCTACTAGCACTGGGAAGGTTCCAAAATAATTCAAGTTTTCTTGTCATTTTAATAAACAGGATAACATTTAGCCTGAATGTATTTCTCCATATCAATATGTAATAAAATAGTAATTATTAGGATAAATATAAAATTATTTATTAAAGAGGTAAAAAATAATGAATCCGTGGTTTACTGACAATATACACTAACTTGATTAAAAGTCAAAGATGTTACCAGGAATGAAGATCTTTATCCATTAGCATGATGAGGAAATAAAATCATAGTTATAAGCGTATTGTGCAAAAAGCAAAATAATGGCATTAAAAGGATAGCAGAGATTGAAGTAATTATCTGTTAATGAATTCATTATTTCAGGTCCAAATATCTAACTTCAACTCCAAGTATATCTTATCCTTTTAAGCATCCCTTAACTATACAGTCTTGAGTTTTGTTGTTATTGTTTTTATAGCAGTGGTGGTCATTTTGTTGCAGAAGAGGAGAAAGCAGATGACAACACGAATCCAATTTGGGGTAACAGATTGGAAAAGAGTAAATGAATTGATAGAAGATTTAGGTTACCTAGGGATGGAGAGAAAATTCAGAAAAACAGAAAAAAATAAAAAATAAAACTTCTTGAGATTTCTATGAATTTGAGAAATAAGTTTACATGAAGAAAACAAGTTGAGGTTTACACTGGATTAATTTGGGAAGACTGATGGAAGAATAAGAAAGAAACTCAGAAGTTCCTGGGTTAGTGGTTTGTGATTTTCTTTGAGAAATGAAGCAGTGTGACTCCAGACCTTATTGCATATAGGCATGATGAGAATGGAATGCTTCCAGGACACAGGGCTTGAGTCAGGTTTTAATAAAATTTGAAGGTTAGGAATGTCACCATGAAAAATCATGAGTAGAAACTTGACTATTGTTGTTTTTCAGGAAAGGAAGATTCCATAAATTACAGAAAAATGTTCCAGGAAAAAAATATATTATTTTAGTGATTGTAACAGGTCAATATTGACATCTCATGTTGGCTTGAATTCACATTTCCCTACTGGGTAATAATGTTGATGAATTTTTCATGCTTTTATTAGCCATCTGTGTATCCTCTTTGGTGACATGTGCATTGATGTACTTTGATCATATTCTAATTGGATTTCTTGCTTTATTGTTGGTGACTTTTGAGAGTTATTTATTTATTATAGACAGAAATTATCTATGAGATATGTAATATGAAGATATTTTCTCCCAGTATGTAATTTGTCTTTTTAGCCTCTTAACTGAATCTTTTACAAAGGGAAAATTTGAATATTTTTTTAATTTTAATTTTGTGGGTACTTAATAAGTAGATAGATTTATGGGGTACATGAGATATTTTGATATGCAAATCTAATGCATATCAAATGTAATTTCTAATAGTCACCTCATAGAAAATGGGGTACCCATTCCCTCAAACATTTATCCTTTGTTTTTTACAGTCAAATTACACTCTTTTAGTTATTTTAAAATGTACAATGAAATTATTTTGACCATAGTCATCCTATTGTGCTAGCAAATTCTGGGTATTATTTATTCTTTCTATTGTTTTGTACCCATTAAACATTCCCATCTCCCCATCATCCCCCTACAGCTCTTCCCAGTCTCTGGCAATCATCTTTCTGTTCTCTATCTTCATGAGTTCAATTGCTTTGATTTTTAGATCCTATAATGGCAACATGTAACATTTGTCTTTCTGTGCCTGGCATATTTCATTTAACATGATGGCCTTCAGTTCCATCCATGTTGTTGCAAATAATATGATCTCATTCTTTATTATGATTAAATAGTGCTCCATTGTGAATTAGTACCACATTTCCTTTATCCAGCCATCTGTTGATGGACACTTAGGTTGCTCCCAAATCTTGGCTATTGTGAATAGTGCTACAACAAACTTGGGAGTGCAGATCTCTCTTCGATATACTGATTGCCTTTCTTTGGGGTGTATATCCAGCAGTGAGATTTCTGGATCATATGGAAGCTCTACTTTCAGTTTTTGAGAAACTTTCAAACTGTTCTCCATCGTGGTTGTACTAATTTACATTGCCACCAACAGTGTATAGGGATTCCCTTTAACCTCTCCAGCATTTGCCTGTCTTTTGGATAAAAGCCAAATTAACTAGAGTGAGATGACATGTCATTGCAGTTTTGATTTGCATTTCTTTGATGATCAAATCAAAGCATCTTTTCATATGCCTGTTTGCCATTTGAATGTCTTGTTTTGAGAAATGTCTATTCAGATATTTGGCCATTTTTAAATTGGGTTATTAGATATTTTTTCCTCCAGCATTGTCTGAACTCATTACATAGTTTGGTTATTAATCCCTTGTCACATGGGTGATTTGCAAATATTTAATATTTCCCATCCTGTGGATTGTTCCTTCACCCTTCACTTTGTTGATTGTTACCTTTGCTGTGCAGAAGACTTTTTTTTTTTTTTTTTTTTTTTTTTTTTTTTTTGAGACAGAGTCTCACTCTGTTGCCCAGGCTGGAGTGCAGTGCTGTGCTCTCAGCTCAGTGCAACTTCTGCCTCCCAGGTTCAAGCAAGTCTCCTGTCTTAGCCTACTGAGTAGCTGGGATTACAGGTGCATGCCACCACACTCAGCTAATTCTTGTATTTTTAGTAGAGATGGGATTTCACCATGTTGGCCAGGCTGCTCTCAAACTACTGACCTCAAGTGATCCACTTGCCTTGGCTTCCCAAAGTGCTGGAATTATAGGCATGAGCCACTGCACTCAGACTGTGCAGATTTTTTACCTGGATGTGATCCCATTTGTCCATTCTTGCTTTAGTTGTTTGTGTTTAGGGAGTTTACTCAAGAAATTTTTGCAAAGACCAATGTCCTGGAGTGTTTCCCCAATGTTTTCCTGTAGTACTTTAATCGTTTGAAGTCTTAAATTTAAGTCATTAATCCATTTTGATTTAATTTTCATACATGGTGAGAGACAAGGATCTGGTTTCATTCTTCTGCATGTGGATATCCAGTTTTCTCTGCACAATTTATTGAAGAAACTGTCTTTTCCCCAGTGTATATTCTTGGCGTCTTTGTCAAAAATAAGTTAACTGTAGGTGTGTGGATTTCTTTCTGGGATTCCTAATTCAGTTCCATTAGTCTATGTGTCTGTTTTTATGTTGGTACCACACTGTTTTGCTTACTATATCTCTGTAGTATAATCTGAAGTCAAGTAATGTGATTCCCCCAGTTTTGTTCTTTTTTTCTCAGAATAGTTTGGGCTATTCTGGGTCTTTCCATATAATTTTTAGGATTGGTTTTCTATTTCTCTGAGGAATGTAGTTGGTATTTTGATACCTATTGCTTTGAATATGCAGATTGCTTTGGGTAGTATAGACATTTTAACAATATTGATTCTTCAAATTCATGAACATGGAATATCTTTCCATTTTGGGGGGTCTTCTTCAATTTCTTTTATCAGAGTTTTATAGTTTTCATGATAGGATGCTTTCTTCAGTTGATTCCTAGATATTTCATTTTATTTGTGGCTATTGTAAATGGGATTAGTATTTTTATTTCTTTTTCCGATTGCTCAGTGTTGGCATATAGAAATGCTACTAATTTTAGTATGTTGATCTTGTATCATGTAACTTTACTGATCTTTTTTCAACTTTTATTTTAAGTTCCATGTGCAGGGGAATGCATTCAGGATGTATAGGTTTGTTACACAGGTACACATATTCCACGGTGTTTTGCTGCACAGATCATCCTATCACCTGGGAATTAAGCTCAGCATTCATTAGCTATTCTTGTCGATGCTCTCCCTCCCCGACCCACAACAGACCCTGGAGTGTCTTGTTCCCCCACCCAACCCCAATGTGCCCATGTGTTCTTATGGTTCAATTCCCACTTATAAGTGAGAACATGTGCAGTTTAGTTTTCTCTTTAATTTTCTGAGGATAGTGATTTCATACACGTCCCTGCAAATTACATGAACTCATTTTTATGGCTGCATAGTATTGTGTGGTGTATATGTATAACATTTTCTTCATCTGGCCTATCATTGATGGGCAATTAGGTTGATTCCATGTCTTTGCTATTGTGAATAGTGCTGCAGTGAACACATGCATGCATGTATTAATATGTTTATAATATAATGATTTATATATCTTTGGGTATATACTCAGTAATGGGATTGCTGAGTCAAATGGTATTTTTGCCTCTAGATCTTTGAGGAATCACCACACTCTCTTCCACAATGGTCGAACCCAGCAACAGTGCCTTTTTCTCTGCAACCTCACCAGCATATGTTGTTTTTTGCCTTTTTAAAAATAATACCCATTTTTACTGATGTGAGATGGTATGCCATTGTGGTTTTGATATGCATTTCTCTAAGAATTAGTGATGTTGAGCTTTGTTTCATTATTATTGGCTGCATGAATGTCTTCTTTTGAGAAGTGTCTGTTCATATCCTTTGCCCATTTTTAATGGGGTTCTTCTTTCTCATAAATTTAAGTTCATTGTAGACTCTGAATATTAGACCTCTATCAGATCGATAAATTGCAAAAATCTACCATTCTGTAGGTTGTCTCTTCACTCTGATGATAGTTTATTTTGCTGTGTAGAAGCTCTTTAGTTTAACTAGATCCAATTTGTCATTTTTTGCTTTTGCTGCAATTGCTTTTGGTGTTTTCATCATGAAATCATTTGTCTATGTTCTGAATGATATTGCTTAGATTTTTGTTTGGGGCTTCTTTTATGCTTTTGGGTTTTCCATTTATGTTCTTAATGCATCTTGAATTAATTTTTGTATAAAGTGTGAAGAAGGGATCAGTTTCAATTTTTTGTATATGGTTCTGCCAGCACCATTTATTGCATAGGGAATCCTTTCACCATTGTTCGTTTTTGTCAGGTATGTCTAAAATCAGATGGTTGTAGGTGTGTGGTCTAATTTCTGTGTTCTCTATTTTGTTCCATTGGTCTATGTGCCTGATTTTTTTTTCCAGTACCATGCTATTTTGGTTACTGTAGCCTCGTAGCATAGTTTGATGTCAGGTAGCATGATCCCTCCAGCTTTGTACTTTTTGCTTAAAGACTCTCTTGGCTATTCAGGCTACATTTGGTTCTGTATGAATTTTAAAATAGTTTCTTCTAATTCTGTGAAGAATGTAATATTAGTTTAATGGGAATAGCATTAAATCTATAAATTACTTTGGACAGTATGGCCTTTTTCACGATATTGATTCTGCCTATCCATGACCATGGAATATTTTTCCATTTGTTTGTGTCCTCTCTGATTTCGTTGAGCAGTGGTTCATAGTTTTTTTGGAGAGGTCCTTCACTTTCCATGTTAGTTATATTTCTAGGTACTTTATTGTTTTTGTAGCAATTGTGAATGGGAGTTCATTCATGTTTTGGCTCTCTGTTTGTCTGTTGTTGGTATATAGGAATGCTACTGATTTTTGCATATTGATTTTTTTTAATCCTGAGATTTTGCTGAAGTTATTTATCCGTTTAAGAAGATTTTGGGCTGACAATGTGGTCAGAAATTCCAAAACTACATTGAATAGGAAAGGAGAGAGATGACATCCTCGTCTTGTGCTAGTTTACAAGGGGAATGCTTCCAGGTTTTCCATTTTCCATATGATATTGGCAGTGGGTTTGTCATATATGGCTCTTACTATTTTGAGGTATATTCCTTCAATACCTAGATTATTGAGAGTTTTTAAATGACAAGATGTTGTATTGCATTAAAATCATTTTCTACATCTATTGAGATAATCATGTGGTGTTTGTCTTTGGTTCTGTTTATGCAATGAATTACATTTATTGATTTATGTATGTTGAACCATGTTGTACATGAATATTGATGTATTCCTGTAGGTTTGGTGAGTTTCTCTGGTATTACCCATTTGAAAAAACTTTCTACCCCTGTCTCTTTTTCTGCCCTTATTTAAGGCCAATAACACTTAGATTTGCTCTTTTGAGGCTATTTTCTAGATCTTGTAGACATGGGTCATTCTCTTTTATTCTTTTTTGCTTTATGTCTCTTCTGTGTATTTTCAAATAGCCTATCCTCAAGATCACAAATTGTTTCTACTGCTAGATTAATTCTATCAAGAGACTCTGATCCTTTCTTCAGTATGTCAGTTGCATTTTCAACTCTAGAATTTCTGCTTGATTCTTTTCAATTATTGCAATCTCTGTTAAATGTATCTGATAAAATCCTGAATTTCTTCTCTTTGCTTTCTTGAATTTGAGTTTCCTCAAAACAGCTATTTTGAATCCTCTGAATGATCACCAATGTCTCTTTCTCTATGACTGGCTTCTGGTATCTCATTTAGTTCATTTGGAGAGGTCCTGTATTCCTGGATGATCTTAGTGCCTATAGATATTCATTAGTGTCTGAGCATTGAAACGGCAAGTATATATTGTAGTCTTCACAATCTATGCATGTTCATGCCTGTCCTTCCTGAGACGGCTTTCCAGGTATTCAAACCTCAAGTCCAATAACACTGTGTTTTTTTGCAGACCACTTGTCGGTGGTCTTGGACAAGATCCAGAAGAATTCTCTCGATTACCAGGGAGATACTCTTTTCCCCCCTACTTTCTCCCAAACAGTCTCTCTGTGCTGAGCTGCCTGGAACTGCGAGTGTGTTGATCCAAGGATCCCCGTGGCCATCACCACTTGTACTGCCCTGGGTCAAACCTGAAGCTAGCACAGCACTATTTCTTACCCAAGGCCCACTGTAACCACTATCTGGCTACCACCTATGTCCACTCAAGGCCCTAGGGCTTTATGATCAGCAGGAGGCAAAGCCAGACAAGTTTGTGTCCTTCCCTTCAGGGCAGCAAGTTCCCCCAGGCCCTGGGAAGTTCCAGAGATACTGTCTGGGAGCCAGGGATTAGAGTCAAAAACCTTAGTAATTTGCCTGAGGTTCTATTCTATGGTGTCTAAGCTGTCACTCAAACAACAATACAACATCATTCCTGCTCTTCCCTCTGCTTTCCATAGGCAGATGAGCCTCTCCCTGTAGCCACCACTATCATTGGCCCATGGGGGTTTCTGTCAGGCCACTTCTGATGTTCACTTAAAGTCCAAAGGCTCTTTAGTCAGCTTGTGGTAAATGCTTCCTGTCCTGGGACTCACCCTTCAAGGCAGTGGGATCATATCTGGCATAGAGCAGGTCCAGAAATGCTATCCATGAGTGTAGACTTGGACTTGGGAACCCTGAGAGCCTGCTTATTGCTTTACTCTACTATGGCTGAGCTAGTACCTAAGGCACAAGACAAAGTCTCCTTTACTTTTTCCAGACAGAAGGAATATTTCGCCATAGCCATCACATCTAGGAATATGCTGGGTCACACCTGTAGTCAGCACATCCCAGAGCCCAGGGCCCATCATGTGCTACCTGAGTATCACTTCTGCTTATTCAGGGACCATGAGATCTTTAGTCAGCAAGTAATAAATCCTGCCAAGACCGGGTCCTTCCCTCCAAAGATGTGGATTTCCTTTTGGATCAGGTGTGCCTAAAAATGTTATCTGTGAGCTAGTGCCTTCAACGTGGGCCTCATGATTCTGCCTGCTGCCCTTTCCTACTGTGGCTGAGCTGGTATCCAAGATTGAAGACAAGGTCCTCTTTACTCTTAGCTCTCTTCTCTTTAAGCAGAAGGAAGGAGTCACTTTCATTGCTGTGAGCTGCACTGCCTGGGTTTGGAAAAGGGGTGGCAGATGCACTCTTTTAGCTGCTCCAACTGCTGTCTCCCTAGATTATATGCCACACTAGTTTCCTGGCCTTGAGTCCAGCCCAGCACTAGGAGTTGCCAGGCATTGCAGCCCTGGTGCCCTAGAGTGCCTTTCAAGTGTATCTTGGACCCCAGAACACCGTGTCCCATGGTGGTGAGGCTTGCCAAGAAACTCAAGCTCCAACTACAGAGTCCCCTCTGACTAGGTCTTGTCCAAATGCTCCCTCTGTGCATGGGTGCTGGCTGAGGCCAGCATGTTTTTTCTCTGCTATAACAGGCAACACTACATTTAATGTAAAGTTCCCCACTTGCTGCACTATCCCTCCCACAAGTGCACAGACTCTCTGCACTCCATGGTCACAGCCAGGGGACCAGGAAGGAGAGGGATCCACAATCCAAGACTGTCTGTCTAATTCTCTTTAATGCCTCTTTCAGTCATATGAAATTAACACCAGGTATTGTAATTGCTCACCTGATTTGGGTTCTTATAATGGTAGTTTTCTGTGTGCAGACAGTTGTTAAAATTTGTTGTTCCTGCATGGCAGATAAATGGTGTAGGCTCTATTCTGCCAGCCATCTTGCTCTTCCCTGCAAAGGGAAATTTTTAAGTTTATATTTTTTCAGGTGTTATTATAAACTTTTAAGAGTGGATTATGCTTTTATTGTTGTCTAATAACTACATAGTCTAAATTCTATACTCTCCCACTTCTTTCCTAAATGTTTTATAGTATTGAATTTAATGTTTGATCAACTTTGATATAATTTTATTTAAGATGTGAGGTATAGGTTGAGTTTTATTTACCCAAGAATGTTTAGTTATATCAGCACCATTTGTTGAAAAGTCTATCCCTCTTATGTTGGCCTGATTTTGCTACTTGGTAATAATTTAATTGGAAATAACTGTGACAGTGTATTTCTGGGTTTTCTGATATTTACTCATTTGTCTATGTTTTTGTACCTATATTAGTACTACAGTCTTTTATTACTCCAAATATATGCAGTTTTTAACAGGAGGAAGAGTTATTCCTCCTCCACTGCATTCTTTTTCCAAGGAGTTTTGGCCACTCAAGGGTGTTTTCCATTCCATTTAAATGTTAAAATAAGCTTGTCTATATTTACAAAAATTAGTCATTATAAAAGAAATTATGTGAAACCCATAGATAAATTTATAGACAACTGACACATTCAATATGTTGAGCCTTCCAACTCATGATCATGCTATGTCTCTACATTTATTAGGTCTTTGACTTTGTGATGGTTAATATTATCAACTTGATTGAATTGAATCAAAAAAGTATTGATCCTGGGTGTGTATGTGAGGGTGTTGCCAAAAGAGATTAACATTTGAGTCCGTGGGCTGAAGAAGGCAGATCCACCCTTAAACTAGTGGGCACAATCTAATCAGCCACCAGCGAACATAAACCAGGCAGACAAATGTGAAAAGGAGAGACTGGCATAGCCTCCCAGCTGACATCTTTCTCCCATGTTGGATGCCTCCTGCCCTCAAAGAGCATCGAACTCCAAGTTCTTCAATTTTGAGATTTGGATTGGCTCTCTTTGCTCCTTAAGCCTGCAGACATACTATTGTGGGACGTTATTGTGTAAGTTAATACTTAATAAACTCCTCTATCTATCTATCTATCTATCTATCTATCTATCTATCTATCCTTTTAGTTCTGTCCCTTTTGGAAGCCCTGACTACTACAGATTTCTTTCAGCATCATTTTGTAATTAGGAACCTACAGACCTAGGATATACACTTAGTTAAATTTATTTTCTTTGAAGACATTATTAATGGTATCATGTTTTAATTCTAATTCTGTATTTTCATTGTAATTGCACAGAAATGTGATTCATTTTGTGTGTTGATACTTTGTCCTACAATTTTTTGTACTCTCTTTTAATTTACAGGTGTTTTCATTGTATAGTCATGTAACTTAAGGCTTTATTTGTAGACTAACTTAACATTTACAAATAGACAAAGTTTTGTATCTTCAATTCCAATACGTAAGCTTTTCAATTCTTTTCTTTTCTTATTTTGGGAAAAGTTTCCAGTAAAACATTCAATAAGAGTCCTAGAATGAACATCCTGCCTTTTTCCTAAGTTTAGAGGGAAAATGTACAGCTTCTGATTAATATGCTGCTTGCTATGGGTCTTATTTTACATTATCTTTATGTGGTTGAAGAACTTCCCATCTGTATCTCATTTATTGAAAGTTGCTATAAATAGATGTTGAATTTTGACAAAGGTTTATTTCTGCATCAGCTGATATGATCAAACAGCTCCTTTGTCAAAGTTTACTTGGCTATATTGATGTGGGTCTATTTCTGGACTCTGTCTTGTGTCCCTCTGATATATGTATCTGTTCTTTCACCAATACCACACTACCTTGATTACTGTGGCATTATAGTAAGTAGGTTGATTTTTAATTCTGTTGACTGTTTTCTTCATTGTGTAGAAGATTTTGGTTGTATCTAGTCCTGTTTCACTATTTTTGCTTTTATTGTCTATACTTTTGGTGTCATAAAGTTTTCCCTGTTTTCTTCTAAAAGTTTTACAGTTTCAAGACATCTTTAACCTATTTTGAGTTTTATTTTACTATAGTGTAAATATAGTAAAATACGAGTACACTTTTATTCTTTTTTATGTAGATATGTAGTTTTCCAAACACCGTTGTTGAAGAGATTATTATTACATATTGTATATTCTTGGCAATCATGCTAAGAGTTGACTATATATGAAAATATGTATTTCTAGGCTCTCCTCTATTATGTTCCACCAGTCTATAAGTGCATCTATACTATTAATAATACTGTTTTAATTACTGAATCTTTGTAATATATTTTGAAATTGGAAAATGTGATGCCTCCAGCTTTGTTCTTCTTTCTCAAGATTGATTTGTATATTCAGGGTCTTTTTTGATTTCACACAAATTTTAGACTTTTTTTATTTTGTAAAAGTACAATTGGAATTGTGATGGGGGCTGTAAATCACTTTACAGATTTTTCTTCATGTCTTTGCTTTCAGCTTATATGTGTCCTTAAGTTTAAGTAAGTCTCTTGTAGATAGTATATAGTTGACTTACTTTTTTACTCTATTCACCCACTCTGTATTTTTATTGGTGAGTTTAACTGACTTACTTTTAAAGTAACTTTGATAGGAAAGGATTTATTATTGACTTTTTTTTCTTAGTCATGTGTTTTTTTGGGTCAGTTTTTTCTTCTCTTGTTCCTTCATGTTTCGTTGATTTTTTGATGTTGATATGCTTTGATTAGTTTCTTTTTCTTGTCTGCAACTTCTATGTATATATTCTTTTTGTTACTGTGAGGCTTACACAAAGTATCTTACAGTTACAACAATGTCTTTTAAGCTGATAACAACTTAGATTCAATTGCATATAAAAACATCAATATCTTTATCTATCCTCTTCAACACTTTATGCCATCATTTTCAAAATTTACTTGTATTCATATTGTGCATTTATTAACATATTTTAGTAATAGTTATTTTAATACCTGTGTCTTTTACAAAAGCATTTTATGGTAGAATTGAAAATATTTACCACCATCATTAAAGTGTTATGCTGTTCTTCATTTGTTTATGTACTTACCTTTACCAATTAGTTTTAGAGTTTTAATGCTACTGCATTGCTCTTTAGTGTTCTATCATTTCAACTTGAAGAACTCCCTTTAGCATTTCTTGTAATGCATGTCTAGTAGTAAAGAACTCCCTCAGCTGTTGTTTGTGTGGGAAAGGCTATATCTTTCATTATTGAATAACTGTTTGCTGGGTTTAGTATTCTTGGGTTTTGTTTGTTTGTTTGTTTGTTTTTTCCTTGAGGACTTAGAATATATCATTTAACTCCCTTCTGACCTCCAATATTTCTGCTGAAACATCTACTGATAGTCTTATAGGAGTAGATATTCTTGTATGTGATAAGTTGATTTTCTCTTGATGCTTTCAACAGTATCTCTTTGACTTTTGATTATTTGTCTTGATTTGAATTTCTTTACATTTGTTGTATTTAGGATCCTTTGGGTTTCATGAACCTGGATATCCATTTCCTTCCTCAGATTTGAAAAATGTTCAGTCAACATTTCTTTGAATAATATTTCTTGTACTTTCTTCCTTTCTCCTTATTCTGGAACTCTCATAATGCACATATTGTTAGACTTAATGGTTCCTCTAAGTCTCTTATGCTTTCTTCACTCTTTTTGTTTTTTCTTCTTTTTTCTCTTAATCATTTCCAAACTCAATCATTTGAGTTTGCTGATATTTTCTTCTCCTCAATCTAGACTGCTATTGGACCCTCCTAGTAAATTTTTCAATGAGTGTTCTTCAGTTCATAATTTCTTTTTGGTACATTTTAATATTAACTTTTTGTGGAAATTCTTACTTTTTTCTTGAATTGTTCTCCAGATCTCTGTGAGCATCTTCATAACCATTCTTTTCAATTCTCTGTCTGGTAATGTTATACCTCAATTTCATTAGGACTGCTTTCTAGGGATTTATATTTTTCCTTTGCTGGGAACACCTTTGCTTTTTTCTTCATTTTACTCAACTTTCTGTGTTGGTGTCTTGCAATAACAAAGTAAGCAGTCGGCAGGGCGTGGTGGGGCTCACGCCTGTGATCCCAGCACTTTGGGAGGCCGAGGCGGGAGGATCATGAGATCAGAAGACTGAGACCATCCTGCTAACATGGTGAAACCACGTCTCTACTAAAAACACAAAAAATTAACTGGGCGTAGTTGCGGGCGCCTGTAGTCCCAGCTACTCGAGAGGCTGAGGCAGGAGAATGGTGTGAACCTGGGAGGTGGAGCTTGCAGTGGGCCGAGATCGCGCCACTGCACTCCAGCCTGGGTGACAGAGCGAGTCTCCATCCAAAAAAAAAAAATAAATAAAAGTAAGCAGTCATTTCTCCAAGTCTTCAGAGACTAACCTTGTACATTAAATGACCAGTCAGACTGGCCAGACATTCTTTGGGTCTCTTTAACATTCATATTTATCCAACAAACTTTCTTAGTTCTTTGTAGCTTCCAGATATGATCTGTCAGGTCCCATGAGTGACCAGGACAAGCAAGATGGTAACCATTTCTGTGGGCAGCCCCAAGAAATGCTGGCCATTGCATGGTCTTTTTCTCCCTAAGGAAAAGCTAGGAGCTGGAGTTTTACATACTTTCACTGTGTGTTGAGTTGAGAGGAAGAAGGGTGATAGTAACTGTCTGCCAAAATTACCATCTCAATTTTTACTAGACCCAGTGACTAGATTTTTCCTGGTTCCATCCGCAATCTGAGATAAGCAAGTCAGAAGTCAGTTCTTTGGGCAGCCCTCATAAATATGTGATCACTGGATATGTTGATCCACTCGTTCCTTCCCTAGGTAGAAGCTGGAAGCTGAAGATATTTTTCTGAACACTTTGCTAGCCCAGAGAGGGTTTATACAACTACGACCCAAACCTATGTCTATTTGTCTCTTTTTGTCATGATGTCAGACTCATCCATACTCAGACACAGGCAAGATAGAAGCTACACAAGACTTTACTGGGAATACAAGATTTCATGGAAAAGCCCCAGGGAATTTGAATGCCACTTTCCCTTCTCAGGGGATGCTAGAACTAATAGGCATTTTTTATCCCCTCACTGTGCTAGGCTGGGGAGCAGATCTATCATGACTGCCAGCACAAATTTCTATCTCTGTTTTCTCCAGAAATGGCTAGATTGTGGCAGTCTCATGAGCATACTGACTGGTAATCAGAAGCCAGTCCTCTGGGGAGCACACACTGTAAAGCTGAAGTGCTGGGTACATAGAGCAACTCTTTCCCTCTTCCAGGAGAAGCCTGAAGCTGGGGGGACCTCTTCTTCATCATATGGTGCTGTGCTGTTCCACAGGTAGGATTTCTGGTGAGATGATGTCCCCAGCCTCCCTCAGGTTTGATGAGCCTGTTTTTGTGTTCTTCTCAGTGTAGTCACCTTTCAATTAGTTTCTCAATTTCTCAAAGGAATTTACCTGTCAACTGTTGTTGAATTGGTGCGTTGTGTTGGGGGGTGGAAACGAGGAGAGTCCAGGGCTTCTTCCTTCACAATCTTGTTGATCTCATATCTACATTTAGGTTACTTTGTTTAGATCCCAGTCTGACTCAACACTGCCTGGGAGATTCTTAATCATCTTTATATCTTCCAATTTGAGAGGAATTTGCCTTTTTAATAGAGTGTGCATCAGTCCATTCTAATGCTGCTAATAAAGACACACTCAAAACCTGATATTTTATAAAGAAAATAGGTTTAATTGACTCAAAGTTCAGCATGGTTGGGGACGCCTCAGGAAACTTACAGTCCTGGCAGGAGGGGAAGCAAAATGTCCTTCTTCACATGGTGACAGGAAGGAGAAGAATGAGTGCCCAGCAAAAGGGGATGCCCCTTATAAAACCATCAGATCTCATGAGAACTAATTCATTATCACAAGAACAGGATAGGGAAAACCACTCCCATTATTCAATTATCTCCACCTGGTCTCTCTCACTAGACATGGGGATTGTGGGAACTACAGTTCAAGATGAGATTTAGGTGGAGACACAGCCAAACCATATTAGAGTGTACACCTGGCCTGCTTTTATTGGCTGAGTTCCAATATATGTTAAATTTTCAGTGTTATTCTGGGCTACTTTGTTCTTCTGCCTCTGTGGAGGTTCAAGCCCAGTCAATGATGGAGCCACCTGGGAGTTGAAGGTCCTTCTTGAGCCAACTAGTATCACTGGGCCACTTTCAGGCATGGAGACAGGAGGCACAGAAGCCATACAACTTGTGTCTCTTTATGTAATTTGGTGGAGTGTTTAAAAATGTCAGATTTTACTGATGGCTTTCAAGTGGCTAATTCAGACTCCCCTTCATTGCATTAGTTATCGAATATGGGACGGGTCAGCTAGCTAGATCTTTGATTCTGCCTTATAATGACCAGTGATTAGCATTAAATTTGATTTAATGTTGCACTTTACCTGGTTATTGATGAGGATTAAGTCTACCTTCCTGGACTTTGATGTTGCCAATTGTACTGCCCAGCACTTCACTGGTTATATCTTGTGTTTTAGGTGGTCTCACTAATTCTTCGAAGCTGCCACTGTGAATGAATCAGCACATATGTTTTCTGGCTTTAGAGCAGATGCTGGTGCACTTCACAGGGTATTTGTTAAGAATTTGTTTTCCATTCTCAATCATCTGGCCAGAAAAAGCAAACCTTTCTTAGCTTTTTTGTTGTCGTTATTGTCAATGACTACTGGAAACGCTAGGATAAAGGCCTCTCTGACTCTCAGTTTGGGATATAATAGAGAGATTAAAGCAGAACTCAGGGAACTTGCCCTGTTGCTAACTTTCAAATACAGAGTTTTCTAGTCAGCCTGTATTTTTTCTTTTCTTTTCAGCTTTCAGGGTCTTTTTTGGTTGTCTATTGAATTATTTCCATGGTATATAGCTGCATATAGAGGGAAGGACCAGGGAATTCTGGGTTTATATCAACCTGTTTCAGAACCCAAATTAATCATAACTGTTGAATAATTTTCTGCTTTAAAATGTATTAAGTGTAAATGCTTTTTGAGTAGCATCCCAAATAAAGGTCACCATTAAGTCAACCTTTATATTATACACACTTTACATTATACACAAATTTTATATTTTTATATTTTACACAAAATTAAGCCAGGCATTATGGAAGTTGCTAACATTTGTGAAGAAATAAATGATGCTCTTAAGTATAGTCCAGTCTGACAAGACTAGTGAGGAGAGGAATGCAAGAAAGAGAAAATAAAATGAAATAAATATTGTATTATAGTTAGTTATATGGTAAGCATCTACTGTGGACTGAATGGTTGCATCTCTCCAAAACACACACCTGTAAATTTTAACTCCCAAACTTATGGTAGAATGTCAGGTCTTGGGAGCTAATTAAGTCATAAAGAAGGAATCTTCATGAATGGAATTATTGCCCTTAAGAGACATGAGAGGTTGTTTCCTTTATCTCTACTTTTCACCATGTGAAGATACAATGAGAAGATGGTCATGTAAAAACAAGGAAGTGGACCCTTACCAGATGCTGAATCTGTAAGCACCATGATGTTGATTTCCCAGCCTTTAGAACTGTGAGAAATAAATTTCTGTTGTCTAAGCACGTTATCTATGGTATCTATTACTGCAGTACAAATTGAGTAAGATAAGTTGGTGCCAGGAGTGGGGGGATATTCTAATAAATGTCCAACAATATGGAAATGGATTTACAACAGAGTAATGAGTAGTTGCTGAAAAACTTTGATTTGCGTACTAGGAATAGATGATATTGCCATAAAGGTGATTCTGATGAGGGTTAGAAAGAAAGGAGGATGGTTGGAGAGAAAGCCTCCTTTTTACATCAGTAGTCACGAAGAGAACATTGTTAGATATTTGGATGGTAGAGAACACTTTAATGATGTTTCAGACAGAAATGAGGAAAATGTATTGAGAACCAGAAGAAAGTGCATTTTTGATATAAATTGGTAAATAATATGGCAGAATTATTTTGTATTCTAATGTTTTATGGAAGGTAGGACTGGCAGATCAGAAGAAAACACCAAGGTCCAACATATCAATAATTCGATAAGGAGAATTAGTGTGGGTGTGAACCACACACTTAACTAGCTACCTTAACAGAATCCATGGTTAGACATGAGATTACACCATCAGAAACACTGCCAGATGAGACTCAAGGAAACATAAGTGAAGAAACAGAATGAAGTATAACCAAAAAAGTGTGCTATCCTTAAAGAAAAGGGAAAAGGATTCAGAAATCACCGAGACCATAGCCCCTGGATTTCAGCAGGGCAGACTCCCTCCAACAGAAGATGTGGGAACAAGGATACCTGGAAGAACGCTAAGGGTGTGACCCCTACCAGGCAGAGAGCTGCAGCATGGGTGGGTCCACTACAGAATCCCAGAGAGGGCAGTACTCTGATATGCTGTAGAAGAAAACAACAAAGCCAGTAATGACTCAATCCAATTCCCAAAACTTTAAAATTAGGGAAGCCAACAGCGCAGTCCGCATGCTGTGGCAGAAGGGCCAAGAGCCCCTGGCAAACCACTGGTTAAGTACAAACGTTCAAAAGCCAAAGAAATTGGAGTCAGGGTTTCGAGGACAGGAAGCATCCAGCATAGGAGATAAATGAAGGACTGAAGACTCAGCAAGTTTGCTCCTTCAGCCTTCTTCTTCCACCTTTTCCTGGCCACATGGGCAGCCAATTTGATGATGCCCATCTGGATTGAGGGTGGGTTTTCCTCCCCCAGTTCACTGACTCAAATATTAATCTCTAGTGGCAACACCCTCACAGATACACCCAGAAACAATACTTTGCATTGTTAAATCCAATCAAGTTGACACTTCATATTAACCATCACAAGTACCTATTTCTTCCTCTAATGCACTGCCATTGAGTCATTGCCACAAGAATGAAAACAAATCAGAAAAATGACATTACTAAAGGAACAAAAAAATGCCAGCGACTGACCTTAAAGAAACACAGATATATAAACTGCCTGACAAGGTATTCAAAATAACTTGTTTTAGGGAAGTTCAGCAAACTTCTAGAAAACTTAGAGAAACAATTCAAAAAATGAGAAAACAAGTGACTAGAATGAGAAATTTATTAAAAAGATAACAAATAATAATAATAATAAATCAAACAGAAATCCTGGAGCTGAAAAGAAGAATTAATGGGATAAAAAATGCAACAAAGAGTATTAACAGAAGAAGTGATCAAGAAAAAAGAAAGAATCTGTAAAACTGAAGATAATGATATGAAAATATACAGTCAGAGGAGAATAAAGAAAAAGATAATACAAAGGAAAGAAAGTTAAAAGGTTTTATGGGACAGTATCAAAAGAGTAAATGTACTAATCACAGGAACTCAAGAAAGTGAAGAAAAGAAACAGGAGCAGAAAGCTTATTTTAAAAAAATAATAGTAGGAACATTCCAAACCTGGAAAAAGATGTAACTATCCAGGTAAAGAAAGGTAAAAAATCTTTAATCACATTCAGTTCAAACAAAACTACCTGAAGACAAATTATAATCAAACTACATGTACACTACATGTAAAATACAGTGTTATTTGAAGGTGGACAATATTATTTTACAATGTCTGTTGAAAGGCCTAGTTTAACCATTAAAAGCATGAATATCAAAATATAACTGATATGCCACGTTAAATGCAATCATATAAACTACTCAGTTCAATTGAAACAAAGGTAGAAAGAAGGAAACAAGTAACAATGACCAAATGAAATGAATAGAAAATGAATAGAAAACAGGGGGCGGAGCAAGATGGCCGAATAGGAACAGCTCCAGTCTCCAACTCCCAGCGCGAGCGACACAGAAGACCAGTGATTTCTGCATTTTCAACTGAGGTACTGGGGTCATCTCACTAGGGAGTGCCGGACAATCGGTGCTGGTCAGCTGCTGCAGCCTGACCAGCGAGAGCTGAAGCAGGGCGAGGCATCGCCTCACCTGGAAGCGCAAGGGGGAAGGGGATCCGTTTTCCTAGCCAGGGGAACTGAGACACACAACACCTGGAAAATCGGGTAACTCCCACCCCAAT
>NW_016806973.1:5121862-5153340 GCF_001698545.2 Rhinopithecus bieti | reverse complement strand
AAAAAAAAAAAAAAAAAAAAAAATGAATAGAAAACAATTATAAATATATACATTTTAATTCAAATATATACACAATCAATTAAACGTAAGTAGTTTAGTAATAGCAATAAAAATACAATATTTATCAGCCTGGAAAAAGTATGAACCTCAATAACATACCATTTGCAAGAAAGCCACTTTAAGTATAAAGTTTTCAATAAGTTAAAATCAAAGGAATAGGGCATTAGTTTGTTCTTGTATTGCTATAAAGGATTACTTGAGACCGGGTAAAACAAGTTAAATTAGATCATGGTTTCACAGGCTATACTAGAAGCATGGCTGGGGAGGTCTTACAATTATGCTGGAAGGCAAAGAGGAAGAAGGCACATGTTACATAGCAGGGGCAGGAGGAAGAATTAGAAGGGGGAGGTGCTACACACTTTTAAACAACCAGATCTCGTAAGAACTCACTTGTTATCATGAAAACATCAAGGGGGAAATCTGCCCCCATGATCCAATTGCCTCCCACCAGGCCCCTCTTCCAACAGTGGGGATTGCAATTTGACACTGGATTTGTGTGGGGACACAAATCCAAACCATATCAGATGGAGAAAAATACCATGTTAATGATAATTAAAACAAAGCTGGAGTATTAATATTTCAGATAAGTAAAAGGAAAATTATCAGAGATAAAATAAGGTACCACATAATTATAAAGATGTCAATTAACCAAAATTACAATCCTAACTTGTATGCAGCTAACCACAGAGTCAAAATATTTGAGGCAAAAACTGACAGAACTGAAAGGAGAAATGTACTATTATAGTTGGAGAATTCAACACTTTCTTTGTCAGTAATTGACAGATTCATCCGGCAGAAAATCAACAAGGTTAAAGTCAACCAGAAAAACAGTAAAAAAATTTTATCTAACTTATATTTATGGAATGCTCCATCCAAAAACAACAAAACATACTTCTCAAGCTCACATAGAACATTCCCCACGATAGACCACATTCTGAATGATAAAATACATCTTAACAAACTTAAAATAGAATGATACAATATACTTAGAGTGCAATAGCATTAAACTAAAACTCAATACCAAAAAATAAAAGATCTGTAAATATTTGGAAATTAAGAAGTACACTTCCAAATAACACATTGGTCAAATAGGAAGAGA
Source organism: Rhinopithecus bieti (assembly GCF_001698545.2). Taxonomy (NCBI): domain Eukaryota; kingdom Metazoa; phylum Chordata; class Mammalia; order Primates; family Cercopithecidae; genus Rhinopithecus; species Rhinopithecus bieti. The sequence goes on along the minus strand of NW_016806973.1, from coordinate 5,152,181 downwards.
AATTTAAAATTATTTGACCTGAATTAACATGGAAATATAATATCAAAATTTTAAGGATCCAACAAGAGTATTATGTATAGATAAATTTGTATCATTGACTGTATAAGTAAAAACAAAAGCTTCCATCTTAGAAAACTAGATAAAGAATAGGTTCTTAAATGTCATTAATCAGAAGAGAGGGGAGCCAAGACAGCCAACTAGATGCAGTCAGGAAGAACATCTTCTACTGAGAGATCAGACCATGAAGAAGATTGGCACGCTCCTCAGAAGGAAGGCATTGAGAGTGTACACAGAGAGGATGCATTTGTTAGGCTAAAGGGAGTGGAAGGTGAGGACCCTGCATGTGGCTGCTAAGCACCAGGACTTACTATTAGCCCCCAATGGCTCCTAGGGAAGGGATAACTTAAATAGGCCAGGAGTGGTACATTCTCACCATGGATCTTTAAAATCCTGGCTATAGGAGACTCCATGAACCCCACCACAAAGATGGCAGGGAGGGCTGCCAGGAGAAGTGCTTGGGGCAGGACTGCTACCTGTGCAGAACCTAGAGAGTTTGGCAAAGGAACAGCTACCAGGGATGCCTATATCCCAAAGCCTGCCATACTCTTTTAGGTGGATTTGGTCTTTGCTGACTGTCAGACCTGAACAGGCTAGGGTTGTCTTGCCCATGGTTTGGGACCAATCTGATCTGAGCACCCCTACCTGCTGGCCTCTTCCAGGGTTACATAATGGCCATGCACCCTTGCAGCACAGCTGCAGAAGACCAACTGGAGAGCTTCTCGGCAGCTGCCACCATAGGTTCTTCACAAGAAGACCTCATCTAATCATGGAAGAACTTCAGCAGATGGGCCCCCACCAACGCAGCCAACACCCATGGCTTTTCTTGTGTGTGCTCGCCCACTATCTCCCCCAGTGCTTTGATGGCATAGATGTGTGTGCAGACCTCACAACCCCACTGCCACTGGAAAAACATATGACACCCTGCAACTGCTATCACAAGCATGAATGCACAAAACCCACTGCACCACCACCACCATCGCATATTCATGTGGACTCCATTGCTCTGCTGTCTAGCCAACACTGGCATAAGTGCATAAGTGTGGACACCACTGCCACTGCCATGATGAAGCTCTTTTGCTCCCACATTGTAGTGCTGTTCCCAGGAAACCAGAAACACCTTGGCCCCTCTAGCACAGAAGCTGCTTAATTTTGAGGGGCCAGAGAACAAAGATGTGTGGTCTGAGCCCCTTAGGGTTAAAGCATGCAGCCCAGGAGTGCTGCACTGAGCTTGGACTCCATGAAACTGTCCATAAATGAAGCAAGTTGACTGAACTTAAATTGCACTACAGTAAAGCCCTTAAGGGCATCAAAAATACAAAAGCAAAAATCCCCATCCAGAGGACAGAAATATCAAAGTTAAAAGAAACATGAGTCCACACAAATGAGAAAGAAAGAGTCCAAGAACACTAGCAATGCAAAAATTCACAGTGTCTTCTTACCAACAAGCAATAACATTAGCTCCGTAGTAATAGTTCTTAACCAGGCTGACATGGCTGAAATGACAGACTTAAAATTCCAAATATGATGCAAAGATCAACAAGATTCAGGAGAAAGTTGAAAGTCAATCCAAGGAACCTAAGGAATCCAATCAAGTAATACAAGAGAAGAAAGACAAAATAGCAATTATAAGAACCAAGGTGAGCCAACAGAGTTTAAACACTCACTACAAGAATTTTTAAATACAATTGGAAATATTAACAGCAGAATAGATCCAGGTGAGGAAAGAATCTCAGAACTTGAAAACCAGTTTGTCAAATCACCTCAGTCAGACAACAGTAAAGAAAAGGAAATTGAAAAATGAAACAAAACTTCGGAGAAATATAGGATTATGTAAAGAGACTAAACTTACAAATCATTGAAGTTGCTAAAAGAGAGAGAAATGAGAAAGCAATCTGCAAAACGTATTTGAGAATGTTTTCCATACAAATTTCCCCAACCTTGCTGAAGAGGTCAATATTCAAATTCTGGAAATTCAGAGAACCCCTGGGAGATACTATGCAAGACAACCATCCCCAAGGCACACAATCATCGTATTCTCCAGGGTCAACATGAAAAAAAAAAAAAAAAATTAAAGGCAGATAGAAAGAAGGTGAAGCTCACCTACAAAGACAGTGCAATGAGGCTAACAACAGACCCTTCAGCAGAAACCTACAAGCCGGAAGATACTGAGGACCTATATTCAGAATTTTTAAAGAAGAGAAATCCAAACACTAAGGTCGTATCCAGCCAAACAAAGCTTCGTAAGTGAGAAAGAAAGAAAATCCTTTTCAGACAAGCAGATACTAGAAGAATTTGTTACCAACAGATCTGCCTTACAAGAGGTCCTTAAGAGAGTGTTAAACATGGAGGAAAAAAAAAAAGACCATTACTACAAAAACACACAAACTCACAGACCATTGATACCATAAAGCAACATAGCTCAAAATAATAAGAACCATCTATGGCAAATCCATATCCCACATCATACTGAATGGGCAGAGCTGGAAGCATTCCACTTGAGAACTGGAATAAGATAAGGATGCCCACTCTCACTACTCCAATTCAATATGGTACTGGAAGTCTCAGCCAGATCAATCAGACAAGAGAAAGAAACAAACATCATGAATTGGAAGAGAGAAAGTCAAACTAATTCTCGTCATATATTATGTGATTTTATATTTAGAAAATCCCATGGTCTTTGCCCAAGGATTCCTAGATCAGATAAACAACTTCAGCAAAGTTACAGGATACAAAATCAATGTGAAAAAATCAGTAGCATTTCTGTAAATCAATAATGTCCATGCTTAGAACCAAATCTAGAATGCAATCCCATTCACAACAGCCACACAAAAAATAAGATACCAAGGAATAAAGCTAACCAGGGTGGTCAAAGATCTCGGCAATGAGAATTTAAAAAAACACTGCTGAAATAAATCTGATATGATACAAAGGGATAAACATTCCATTCCCAAGAATAAGAAGAATCAATATTGTTGAAATGGCTATATTACCCAAAGTAATGTACAAATTCAATCCTATTACTATAGACCAACAATGACATTTTTTTCACTGAAATAGAAAAGGCTATTCTAAATTTATAAAAAACAAAAAGAGCCCAATAAACAAAGTATTTCTGAGTAATGAAAATAAAGCTGGAGGAATAACATTACCCAATTTCAAACTAAAGTACAAGGCTACAGTAACTAAAACAGCATGGTACTGGTACAAAAAAGACACATAGACCAGTGGAACAGAAGAAGCCTAGAAATAAAGCTACACACGCATAAACATCTTCAAAAAGGCTAAGAAAAACAAGAAGTACAGAAATCACTCCCTGTTCAATAAATATTGCTGAGGTAACTGGCTGACCATATGCAGAATATTGAAACTGGACATCTCCTTTCACCATATACAACAAACAACTGAAGATGAATTAAGGATTTAAATGTTGGACCTAAACATATAAAAATGCTGAAAGAAAATCTAGGAAATACCATTCTGTACATAGCCCTGGCAGAGGTTTCATGATGAAGACACCAACAGCAATTTCAGCAACAAAAAATTGGCAAGTGGGACCTAGTTAAACTAAAGAGCTTCTGCATAGCATAGAAAACTATCAGCAGATAAAACTGACAACTTAGAAAAGAAGAAAAAATATTTGCAAATTATGCACTTGAGAAAGATCTAATATTCTAAGATCTAATAGTCTATAAGAAACTAAAACTAACAAGGAAAAAACAACCCTATTTTTAAAATGGGCACAGGACATGATGGGTAATTTTTTTTAAAAAAAGACATACATGTGACCAACAAGTGTATTAAAAAATGCTCAACATCACCAATCATTAGAGACAGGCAAATCAAAACCACAGTGAATTACCATCTCACACCAGTCAGAATAGTTATTCTTAAAAAGTTTAAAAAAAGAAGAGATGTTGATGAGACTGCAGAGAAAACAGAACATTTATATGCTGCTTGTAGGAATGTAAATTAGTCCAGTGAAAGCAGTTTAGAGATAGCTCAAAGAACTTAAACTACCATTTAACCCAGCAACACCATTACTGGACATATAACCAAAAGAATATAAATTATTTGAACATAAAGACACATGGACATGTAAGCTCATTACAGCACTATTCACAACAACAAGACACAAAATTAACCCAGATGTCCATCAACAGTGGATTGGATAAAGAAAAAATGTGGCACATATAGATCAGGGAATACCATGAAGCCATTAAAAAAAACTATATCCTTTGCAGCATCATGCATGGAACTGGAGGTCATTATCGCAAATCAATTAATGCAGGAACAGAAAATACAATACTCATATTCCCACTCATAAGTGTGAGCTAAACATTGAGTACTCATGGACACAAAGAAGTAAACAATAGACACCAGGGCACTCTTGAGGGTAGAGGGTGGGAGGAGTGTGAGGATCAAATAACTACCTATTGGGTACTATGCTCATTACTTGGGTAACAAAATGATCTGTACACCAAATCCCCTTGACATGAAATTTATCCATGTAACACACTTGCACATATATCCTCGATCCTAAAAGTTGGAAAGAAAAAAAAATTAAGGAGAATAAAGGAAATAGTACAAATTAAAATTAGACATAGAATTCAAACCAGGTACAAATAGAGAAAATTAATAAAACTAAAAGTTTATGCTTTTTAAAAAAGTCATTAAAATGTATAAATCTATTATCAGGCTAACTAGGAAATAAGATGAGAATACACAAATTAACAATATCAGTCATTAAGAAGGTTTCATTAGTATTGACCTCCCTGACACTTAAAAAATGATAAAGGAAGAGTGTTTACAACTCATGAATTTGATGATTTTGATGTAACTAATTTCTTAAAAGATAAAACCTACCAAATTTACTCAAGGACAAATAATAAATAACTTAAATAGTCCTGTATCTACAAAAGCAATTGAACTAGTAGGTAAGTACCTTCCAAGAAATATAATAAAATCAACAGTTAGTTTTACTGTTCAATCATAGCAAATATTAAATAAATATAATACTGGTTAACATAATCTTTTCTCAGAAAATATAAGAAGAGGAAATACTTCTCAATTCATCTTATGATGCCAAAATTAATTTATATAAAAGTGGACAAACATATTATAAGATATGGAAAACTGCAAGTCAGTGTATCTCAAGCAAAAATCCTTAACAAAATGTTAGGAAATTTAATTCAGAAATATATAAAACACACAATATAGTTTTACTAAGTGCAATTCATTCTAAGAATGTAGAGTTAAATCAGTTTCCATAATTCATCATATTGTCTAATGACCTGAAGAAGAAAAAAAAAAAGCACCACATGGCCTGGCCAACATGGTGAAACCTTTTCTCCACTAAAAATACAAAAATTATCTGCGTGCGGTGGCAGGTGCCTATAATCCCAGCTACTTGGGAGGCTGAGACAGGAGAATCGCTTGAACCCAGGAGGCAGAGTTTGCAGTGAGCTGAGATCATACCATTGCACTCCACCTTGGGCAACAAGAGCGAAACTCAGTCTCAAAAAAAGAAAAAAAAAAAAAAAAAAAAAAAAACAAGCACTATATGGTTATTTCAATGAATGCAGATAAAATAATTGGAAAGTGTTCAACATTCCTTTATGGTAAAATTTCTCAAAATTAAAATAGGATAAAAGAAGGAAAATTCTTAAGCTAATAATGTATATATGAAAATCTATAGCTACCATTATGCCTAATTTTAGAGGTGGAATAGTTTTCCCCAAGCTCAGCAGTATCCTCTCTTGACATTCATATTCAATATTATATTGGAAATAATGGCTTGTGCAATAAGACAAGAAAATTAAAGGTGCCAATCTTGAAAATAAAGAAATAAAACCCTGGTTTTGGAGATGAAAAACAGATCTATGTAGAAAATAAGATGGCATCTACAAAGAAAATCCTGAACCTGCTAAGCAAGCACAACAAGGTCACATGAAAGAAGATCAATACACAAAAGTCAAATTTTGCCTTTATACAAGCAATGTACATGTGGAGTTTTAAAAAATACTATTTTTAAAAGCACCCCAAACCCAAAGTACTTAGGTAGAAATCTAAAAAATATAAATATATTCAGAAACTATATGCCAAAATAAACCAAATGCTGATTACTGAAATCAAATATCTAAGCATATAGAGGTATAGTTCATATTCATGGATCAGAAGGTTCAGTATTGTTAAAATATCAGTTCTTCCCAACATGATCTACCGATTCATCATTTTCTCAGCCAAAAATCACATCAAGGTTTCTAGAGATACAAACTGATCCTGAGTACTCAGAAAATAAAAAACCTAAACAGCCACCCAACATACTTGTATTACTGAAGTCAGAATTACTTATTTTAATATTTTATATCCATTAACGAATTATTTGTTATATCTATTAATATTTTGGGGTAACTTTTATATTAGAGTTAACATTAATTTATGTACCAGCATTAGTGTCACTACTGTGTGTGTATATATTACATTTACTAGTAAAATACCCATTTATATGCAAAATCATTAGCGTAATTTTGTTCCCATTTTAAAAACTCTCAAGTTTTTATCATAAGGAAGGTCTTGTAATGATTCTGGCAGTGTTTGTTTGACAGAAGATTTTACCTCTCCTTCATTTTGAAAGATAATTTTGCTGGGTATAGTATTTATGTTTGGCAGTTTGTTTCTTTTCATTAAGCACTTTGTATACATTATCCCACTCTCTCTTGAACTGCAAGGTTTCTCCTGAGAAATCAGCTGATAATCTTATAGAGGTTTGTATATTACAAATTGCTTTTCTTTTGCTACTTTCAAAGTAGTCTGCTTTTGAATTTTGCCAACTTAATTGTAATGTGTCTTGGTGTAAACATTTTTATGTTCAACATATGTGGAATCATTTGAGCTTCTTAGATCTTTGACCTTTTTGGATGTCCATTTTCTTCTCCAGATTAGGTAAGTTTTCAGTCATTATTTATTTTAATAAACTTCCTGCCCCTTTCTATTCTCTGGGTAAATTTCTATTATACATATATTGCTTCACTTGATAATGGCACATAACTCCACTTCCTGCCCTTTTCTATCCTCTGGGGAAAGTTCTATTATGCATATATTGCTTCACTTGATAATGGTACAAAATTCCCATAGGCTTTCTTCACTATTTTTCATTCTTTTCTTCTCTTTTCTCTTCTGACTATATAATGTCAAATGACCTTGCTTTTAGTTCACTATTTTTTTTCTTCTGCTTGACTGAGTCTGCTGTTGAAACTCTTCATTGCACTTTCTATTACAGTACGTGTGTGTGTGTGTGTGTGTGTGTGTGTGTGTGTGTGTGTGTGTGTGTTGAGAAAGGGTCCTGCTCTGTTACCCTGGCTGGAATGCAGTGGTATAATCATGACTCATTGCAGCCATGTCCTCCCGGACTCAAGCAATTCTCCAAACTCAGCCTCCTGAGTAGCTGGAAACACAGGTATGCACCACCATGCCCAGCTAATTTTTTAAAAAAATTGGTAGAGACAGGGTCTCACTACGTTTCCCAGGCTATTAATTGTATTGACTCCAAAAACTGCCTCTTTTATGATTTTTAACTCTTTTTTAAACCTCTAATTTTGTTTATGTGTTGTTGTGTTGAAATTGTTATTTGTCTTTTTGTGTTATAGCTTGCTGAGCTTCTTTAAAGCAGTAATTTTGAATTATTTTTGGCAACTCAGATCTCCATTTCTTTATAGTTTATTAGCAGAAATTTGTGTTTCTTTGGTATTGTATGAATAATTTTTTGTGTTCCTTGTAGCCTTGTCTTAGTGTTGGATCATCTGAAGAAGGTGGCTCCTCTTCCACACTTTACAGACTAGCTTTAGTAGAAAAAATTCTTAACCGTAGAAAGACTTGAGGGCAACAACTTTATGGGTTTTGTGATAGTTCCAGGTGCAGGGGGGCATGACAATGCTGGTTCTGTGGGTGAACACGGGAGCTATTTCGAGGGCTTGCACAGAGATGTCAGTTGGCAGGGTTGGGGTAAGGCCCAGGGTTATGAAAATAGAGAGGTATTGTGGCATAGGTTCCACATGGTTCCAGCAGAATCTAGTCAGAGATGGACCCTTGTTATGTTTTAGCAAAGAGACTGGTGGCACTTTGTTCCTACCCTTCAGAATTGTGGAACTTTGAACTTGGGAGAGATCATTTAGGGTATCCAGCAGAAGAAATTTCTTAGCAGCAAAGTGTTCAAGAGCTGCCTTGGGTGCTGTTAAAGGCATTCAGTTTCAAAAGGGAAGCAGAGCATAAAAATTTGGAGAGTTTGCAGCCTGACAATGTGATAAAAAAGGAAATTCCATTTTTCTGGGGAAAGATTCAAGCTGACTGCCAAAATTTACATAACAAGGAGCTGAATCTTAATCACCAAAGCAAGAAAAATGTCTCCAGGGCATGTTAGAGACCTACGCAGCAGCCCCTCCCATCACAGGCCCAGAGGACTAGGAGAAAAAAAATGGCTTCACAGGTTGGGCCTAGAGTCCCTCTGCTGTTTGCAGTCTAAGGATTTGGTGCTCTGCTTCACACACACACCAGTCATGGCTGAAAGGGGCTAACGTAGAGCTCAGGCTATGGCTTACAGGCAACAAAATGAAGAAAAGGTAGCCTTTCCAACAAATGGTGCTGAAAAAAACATATATACATTCCAAAACTGAATCTAGATGTAGACCATACGCTTTTCACAGAAATAAACTCAAAATTGATCATATATCTAAATGTAAAATAAAAAATTATACAACTAATACATAAGGTAGGAGAAAATCTAGATAAATTTGAGCTTGATTATAACTTTTTAGATACGACACCAAGGACACAATTATTGAAAGAAAGAATTGATAGCCGGACTTCATCGTATGTTTATTGCGGCACTATTCACAATAGCAAAGACTTGGAATCAACCCAAATGTCCATCAGTGACAGACTGGATTAAGAAAATGTGGCACATATACACCATGGAATACTATGCAGCCATAAAAAAGGATGGGTTCATGTCCTTTGTAGGGACATGGATGCAGCTGGAAACCATCATTCTCAGAAAACTATCGTAAGAATAGAAAACCAAACACCGCATGTTCTCACTAATAGGTGGGAACTGAACAATGAGATCACTTGGACTCGGGAAGGGGAACATCACACACTGGGGCCTATCATGGGGAGGTGGGAGCGGGGAGGAATTGCATTGGGAGTTATACCTGATGTAAATGATGAGTTGATGGGTGCTGACGAGTTGATGGGTGTAGCACACCAACATGGCACAAGTATACATATATAACAAACCTGCACATTATGCACATGTACCCTAGAACTTAAAGTATAATAATAATAATAATAAAAGAATTGTAAAACATTAGTATGAAAATTAAGTTTAATTTTCTTCAAAATGTTTACTTGNGTAAGAATAGAAAACCAAACACCGCATGTTCTCACTAATAGGTGGGAACTGAACAATGAGATCACTTGGACTCGGGAAGGGGAACATCACACACTGGGGCCTATCATGGGGAGGTGGGAGCGGGGAGGAATTGCATTGGGAGTTATACCTGATGTAAATGATGAGTTGATGGGTGCTGACGAGTTGATGGGTGTAGCACACCAACATGGCACAAGTATACATATATAACAAACCTGCACATTATGCACATGTACCCTAGAACTTAAAGTATAATAATAATAATAATAAAAAGAATTGTAAAACATTAGTATGAAAAATTAAGTTTAATTTTCTTCAAAATGTTTACTTGTTTAATTTTAAAAAATAGGTTTTTACAATTTAGCTAGTCCAGGTTTGTTCTAAATTATTGACTAAGAAATGTTAGATTTTTTAATCTAAAGATTTGATATTCAAAATTATGTTGTCAAGAAAGCAATGCTCTATTTTATTAAAATGTTAATTGGAAAAGAAAAAAAAGTAAAAATTTCTGCTTTTATAAATGCACTGTCAAGAGAATGAAAAGAGAAGACAGAATGGGAGAAAATATGTTCAAAAGATGTTTCTAACAAAGTATTGTTATTAAAAAATAGAGAAATAACCCTTAAAACTCAGAAATAAGAAAACAATTGATTAAAATATGCCAAAGACTTTAATAGACACCTGAAGAAGATATACAGATGACAAGTAAACACGTATGAAAAGATGTTCCACATACTATATCATCAGTGTAATGTAAATTAATACAATAGTAACATACCATATTACATATTAAGATGGCCAAAATCTGAAATGCTAATGACATCAGATGTTAGTGATGGTGTAGGGCATGATAGACTCTCATTGATTTTCGGTCAAATTCATAATATTAAAAAACTGATACAATACATTTATCAGTTTCTTAAAAAAAGTAATCTTATTCTTCCATATGATCAGAAAGTGTTCTCCTTAGAATTTATTCAAAGGAGGTGAAAATGTATGTCCAAATAAACATCTGCATGCAGATATTATATCAGTTTTATTCATAATTGCCAAAACTTAGAAGAGGTCCCTAGGTAGGTGAACAGATAAATAAGGTGTCGTCTATCCACACAGTGGAGTATTATTCAGCTATTAAAAGAATGAAATACCATGCTATGCAAAAAGACATGAAGGAAATTTAAATGCATAAGTTTTTTATGAAATTTGAATGCATAATCCTTTGCTAAGTAAAGGAACAAATTTTGAAAAGACCACATACTGTGTTAATGCAAATACAATGCTAAAGTTGAAAAAAACTATGGAGACATTGAAAAGATCAGTGGTTTTAAGGTGTTAGTGGGGAAGGAGGAATAAACAGAACAAGCACAGAGGATTTTTAGAGTTGAGAAAGGACTCTCTGTAATACTACAATATTGTATATATGCCATTGTATATTTGTCCAAACCCATAGAATGTACATCAAGAGTGAATCCTAATATAAATGATGATTTGGGAGTGATAATGTGTCAATATAGATTCATTAATTGTAACAAATATACCACTTTGGAGGGAAATGTTGATAAGGTGTGTGCATGTATGTGAGAAGGAGCTATTTGGGTTATCTCTCTACCTTCCTCTCAGTTGTGCTTAGAACCTAAAACTGCTCTAAATATTATAGTCTATTAAAAAAAATTCAACACCAAATTTGAATTATTAAAGCCAGAGTATGGACTTCAGGAGCTTGTGTTTATGACATATGTCATCTATATATTCCTTACACAAACATACATGCCACTTTCTCATGTGAAATAGTGTATCTTCCTCCTCTTCATCACCTTCTCAACCACATTTGGATCTGACCTGGCTTTCCTCCTTGCTTGAGTAATATAACATGGCAAATTTGACATTTTGAAGCTAAATCCTAAGAAGACTTTCAAGTGTCTGGCTAAACCAACCGGAATGTTTGCCCCTGGAACACTGTAATGTGAGGAGAAACTGTGCTACAGAGGTATTATGTAGGCTCTCTAATACACAAACCCAACCAAACCCAGACTTCTAGCCATCTTGCTCAAAGGCTGAATAAAAGTGCCTCAGACCCTCAATATCACCCAAACTACCAGCTGAATACCACCAGAAGAACATTGGTTGACATCACATATGAAAAACTTGCCCAAACTCTGCCTGAATTCCTGGCCTATAAATTTGTGAGAAATCATAATATACATTTTGTTATAAGTCGCTATGTTCGACTTATTTTTTACAGGAAAATAAGTAACCTGTAACATATTGTGTTCAGGAATCTTTCCTCTGGGCAAACTTCTCTTTGTTTACCCATCCAGAGATAGAGCAGCCTCCAGTTCTAGCTTAATATATAAACATTTCAAGAAAGGGAGCCTCTGTGGCATATCTTGGAGGTAATCAATATGAATTTTATCTGAGTGTTAACAAAAAATGAAAAGAACTTTGTTGAAAATGCTTCTGCTTGATAGTGATGTCTTAGGGACTGGCACCTTCCTGTTGCAAAAATAAACAAAAAAAACCCAACACTGTCAGCTCTTTTGTGTCTAAGCAAGGAGGTATAATCCCTTGATTTTTGGCCAAAATATCCCTAATATTTGCTCCACCAAAATATACTCTCAGTTTCTGAATAGACACTTATATATGTCTTTGAGTTATTTTTGACATGTGTCAGGAGGTTTCACTGAGATACTGAAAATAAAAGTGCTGTTGGAATATGTACATAGCACTCCTAGAACATTTAAGCATCTAGCTCATTATCCCTAATTCCTTCTAAAAGTGATAAGTATTTCTTATAAAATAATATTTTTGGTCTGATTTTGATTTACACTCTGACAATTATGTCTTCCTTGATCAGTATGTGTTCTGGTTTTTAATTTCATGGTATATTCATTTAAAGATTTCTATTTGGTGACAGACAGTCTATTCTCTTTCAAGTGGCAGATGACTACAAATTTGGATTTTTCTTATTTATTTTATTAGTTGGATTCCAACGTTTAATGATATCCAAAGTTTTAGAATTGGTTAGTTTATTCGCTTTCCAATTATAGAGCCATCTGTCTGTGTTTGGTGTTACATGAAAATATGATTTTTTTAATCCCCAAAATGGTTGTTTTCTTTGTAACTCTTACATCCACCCATTTTTTCTTTAATAATTATGGTTCCAGATAGTTAACAACATCCACAAAATGGGAATTCTTATGCCAAAGATGATGTTTGTATAAAAATGGCCCCATATGTGAAATTTTGAAACTCTTATAATGATATTCTTTTGAATTGTGAATCAAAGGAAACAAAATTCCAGCAGAAGGTGGTCAGCATTTTTTTAAATTAACATGCAAAGTAACTATTGGGCAGCACTAATCTCTCTTCAAACCTTTTAAAATAATACTACAGAAAGCAGAGAAAGGGAACCTACCTTCTAAAATGGACAACAGTTATTGATACATAAAAAAATTACCGGCCGGGCACGGTGGCTCAAGCCTGTAATCCCAGCACTTTGGGAGGCTGAGACGGGCGGATCACGAGGTCAGGAGATCGAGACCATCCTGGCTAACATGGTGAAACCCCGTCTCTACTAAAAAATACAAAAAACTAGCCGGGCGAGGTGGCGGGCGCCTGTAGTCCCAGCTACTCGGGAGGCTGAGGCAGGAGAATGGCGTGAACCCGGGAGGCGGAGCTTGCAGTGAGTGGAGATCCGGCCACTGCACTCCAACCTGGGTGACAGAGCAAGACTCCGTCTCAAAAAAAAAAAAAAAATTACCCCAAAACTAGTGACTTAAAATAACACACATTTATCTCAGAATTTCAGTGAATCAGGCATCTGAACACAGCTTAGCTAGATCTTTTACTCAGGGCTCTCACAAGTCTGTAATGAAGAGGTTGGCCAATCTGGAGACTCAGCTGAGATTGAATCCATTTCCAAGCTCATTCAGTCTCAGCACAATTCATTTTCTTACAACTTTATGTCTGACAGTCCTGGTTTATTACCGTCTGTTGGCTGGGAGCCTCTCACTGTTCTCTGCCAACTGGAAAAATAACTATCCTGCTGGATTCATAAGGACATTTATAGAACTTTCATATTTTACCAGTAACACTCCTCTGAAGGATCCAGTAGTGTTAATTACATTGTTATTTTGTTCTTTAGTTCAACATTCTTAATGAAAAACAGTATTTTTATTTCTACTTTTAAGGCTTGCTACTTTATAACAACTTGTCCAAAGTTAATTAAAATTTTGTTTGGGGAATACAAGCTAATTTTTTGAAAAATGTATTTACATAACTTTTCTATTTCTAGGGTAAATTAATCCATATAACTATATGATTTCCTGTAATTTCAGGAAGATAACTATTTTGCCTGGCTTATAGAAACTATAAGCCCTATATTTATAGATTTAAATAAAGGAAACTCAAGGATTTCTAGGAAAATCTTCCAGTTATATTTTATGCTACTCCTATAACTCCAGCAGAGAAAGCTGCTTAAGCCTTCATAATGCTACTGGTCTTTGTTACTGAATCATAACATAAGCAGCAAAGAAATTAATGGGAAGTTTACTTATTATAAGTAACATAAAATATAATATTTCATAGGTAATTTTACTTTAAAAGTTAATGCAATCTTCCTGATCAATATAATAAATGGAAAAATTGTATCTGTTAAACAGCCAGATTATAAAACTACATTCACTCTCTCTCTCTCATTTTATCTACATATAGAAATAAAATTAATATGATATTCTAGCTAATTCAAATTTTGTTTTTCTCTTCACTTTAACATCTAATAAATTTAGTTATCTTATTCACGTAAGGATTTTCTTTGTCATTTTTTCCTTATTGCAATAATGCTTAATCTGAGATCAACCTATCCTCTTCATGAGTTAAGGGCACAATACAATATTTACTATAGGCATAATGTTATATACCTAATCTCTGGAACTTATTCACCTTGCATAACCAAAACTATGCACGCAATGAACAACAAGTCTCCATTTCCTTCTCCCCCTACCTCCTAACAACCACCAACCTACCCTCTGTGTGTGAGTTTGACTAATTTAAATAACTCAAGTATCATGCAATATTTGTCATTCTGAGACCAGCTAATTTTGCTTAGCATAATGTTCACATGTTTTGTCCATGTTGTTACATATTATGGAATGCACAATTTAAGGCTGTATAGTATTCCATTGTAGGTACATGACACATTTTACTTATTTATTCATCTATTAATGGACATTTAGCTTGTTGATTCCCCTTCTTGGTTATTGTGAATAGTGCTGCAGTGAACATGTGAGTACTAACATCTTTTTGAGACCGTGATTTCAATTTTTTTGAACAAATACCCAGAAGTGAGATTGCTGGATCATGTGATAGTTGCATGTTTAATGTTTTGAATAACCTCCATAGTGTTTTCCATAGTTGTTGCACCGTTTTACATTTGCAACAACACTGTAGAAGCATTCCAGTTTCTCCACACCCTTGGCAACATTTATATCATTATATTTTGTTTTCTAATAGCCATCCTAGCACACGTGAAGTGATACTTCATTATGGTTTTGATTTGCTTTTCCCTGATGACTTGTGATGTTTAAAATCTTTTCATGTATCTGCTGACCTTCCGTGAGTCTTTTTTGAAGAAATGTCTGTGGAAGTCCTTTGTGCATTTTTTAATTGGGTTGCTTTTCTATTGAGTTTTGTGATTTCTTTGTATAGTTTAAATATTAACCCTTTATCAGGTCTGTGGCTTGCGAATATTTATTCCCATTCCTTAGGCTGCCTTTAAACTCTGTTGATTGTTTTCTTTGCTGTGCAGAAGCTTTTAGGTTGATGTAGTCTCTCTTCCTATTTTTGTTTTTGTCTCCTGTGCTTTGGTGTCATATCCAAGAAATCATTGCAACAAGCACTTTCAAGAAGCTTTCCCTCTGTTTTGTTCTAAAAGTTTTACAGTTTCTGGTCATATGCATTTGTCTTTCATCTATGCTGAGTTGATTTTGTGTATAGTGTAAGAAAAGGATCCAAATTCAACTTTTTGCATATAAATAGAGTTTTTGTAACACTGCTTGTTGAGAAACACCAATGCTTTCCTCACTGTGTAGTCTTAGTGGCCTTGTCAAAGATCGGTTGACTGTACATGTGTGGGCTTTTTTCTGGACTCTCCACTCTATTTCATTGGTGAATATGTCTATCTTATGCTACTATCAAATTGACTTAATTGCTCTAATTTGTGTTATATTTTGAAATCAGAAAATGTAATGCCTCAGGCTTTGTTGTTCTTGCTCAAGATTACTTTGGCTATTTGGAATCTTTTGTAGGTCCCTATGATTTCTTGGATTTTTTTTCTATTTCTGTAAAAATGCCACTTGGATTTTGATGAACATCACATGAAATCACCAGATTGTTTTGGGTAGTATGGGCGTTTTAACAACATTAAATCTTCTAATACATGAACACAAGATATCTTTCCATTTATGTGTCTTCTTTAATATCTTTAATCAATGTTTTCTATTAGCAGTTCAGAAGACTTTCATCTCCTTCATTAAGTTTATTCCCTAAGTACTTTACTCATTTTCATACTATCGTAAATGGGATGTTTCTTAATTATTTTCAGATAGTTATTTGTTAATATAGAGAAATATCAGTTATATGTGAATGTTAATTTTCCATCTTGTAACATTACTGAATTTATTTGTTAGTTTTAAAAGTGTTTGGTTGCTTTGAGTCTTCAGATTTTCTACATATATGATCATGCCATCTACAAAAAGAGATAATTATTCCTGTCTGATATAGATGCCTTTTATTTATTTTGTATATCTGCTCTGACTAGAACTTATACTACTATGTGGAATGAAATTGACAAGAGTGAACATCCTTGTCTAGTTCCTGTTCTTAAAGGAAAAGGTTCAGATTTTCATCATTGAGTATCTTAGCTTTGGACTTTTCATAGATGGTTCTTTTGATGTTGAGGTAAATTCCTTCCATATATACTTTCCTGAGAGATTTTGTCATGAAAGAATGTTGAATTCTGTCAAATGCTTTTTCTGTATAGGTTGAGATGGTCGTGCATTTTTTAACATTCAGTCTGTGAATGTGATTTATCAGATTGATTGATTTGCATATACTGAACCATTCTTACATTCCAGAGGTCATTCCTGCTGGTTCATGATGTATGATCCTTTTAATGTGCTATTGAGCTTGGTTTGATAGTATTTTGTCTTTTTTTCCCTTTCATGAAGATTGGGATCTCACTGTGTTGTCCAGGCAGGACTTGAACTCCTGGGCTCATGCTATCCTTCTACGTCTGCCTCCCAAAATGCTGGGATTACAGGCATGAGCCACTGCACCCAGGGGTTTACTAATATTTTGTTGAGGATTTTTGTATCTAGGTTCATCAGGGATATTGACCTATAGTTTTTTTTTTTTTTGTAGTGTCTTCATTAGCTTTGGTATAAGATTAATGTTGGCCTTATTAAATGAGTTAGAAAGTATTTTCTTCAATTTTTTGGAAGAGCTAGAGAATGACTCGTGTTAATTCTTTAAATGTTTGATAGAATTCACTAGTAAAGCCATCTAGTCCTAGGTATTTCTTTGGTGTGAAGATTGTGATTACTTATTAAATCTCGTTATCTGTTTTAGTATGTTCAAAAACCTATTTTCTGCTTTATGATTCAGCTATCGTGGATAGGTGATATGTGTCTAGGAATTTATGTATTCCTTCTAGTGTTGTCCACTTTGTTGGCATCTAATTGTTCATATTAGTGCCCTTTTATTCTTACAATGTCAGTTATAGTGTTTTTTCTTTCACTTCTGGTTTTATTTATTTGAGTTTTCCCTTTATTTGTTAGTTTCATTAAGGGACTATCATTTTTGTTATCTCTAAAAAATGTCAAACTCTAGTAATTATTTTCCTGTTGATTTTTTCTTCTATTTATTACTGCTCTAATTTTTGTCATTTTGTTCCTTTTGCTCAGTTATGAAATAGTTGTTTTTTTCTTTTTCTAGTTCCTTAAGTTGTTTTGGGGGGATTTTTCTTCTGTTTTATAGTAGGTATTTGTCACTATAAACTTTTCTCTTGGTAATGCTTTTGATGCAATTTGAAAGTGGTGAGATGTTCTGTTTTCCCTTTTGTCTCAAAATATTTTTAAATTTTCCTTTTAATTTCTTTTTTTTGACCCATTTGTTGTTTACTTTATTGTTTAATTTGCACATATTTATACGTTGTTCCAGTTTTCTTTTGTTATTGATTTCTAGTTTCCTTCTTTTAACATTGAAAAGACATTAGGCATGATTTCAATCTTTTAAATTAAAATTTCTTTTTTGATGTAACATATGATCTATCCTCAAAGATGTTCTGTGTGTGCTTGTGAAGAAGATATATTATATCGCTGTTGGGTGGCTTGTTCTTTGTATATCTGTTGAATCCACTTGTTCTACAGATGGATTATTCAAATCTGTTTATTACTGATTTTCTATCTGGATTTATTTCCATCATTGAAAGTGAGGTATTGAAGCCTCCTACTAGTAATGTACTGCTGCGTATTGTCCCTGTAAGTTATGTCAATGTTTGTTTCACATATTTAGGTGCTCTGATGATGGGTGCATATACATTTATCATTGTTATACATCTTCCTGATGAACTGACCTCTGTATCATTACACAATGATCTTCTTTGTCTCCTGTAACAGTATTTGGCTTAACGTTTTTATTGTCTGATGTAAGTATGTGTTCCTGTAGAAGAGGAAAATTATAGACACAGGGAAATCAGCAGATGAATTTGGAGTTATGCTGCCAGAAACCAAGAAACTAACAGAAGGTACGAGAAAAGCCCGAAAGAGATCTTTCCCTAGCATCTTTTGAGGCAGTATGACCTTAACAATGCTGTGATATTGTGATTCTAGTCTTCAGAATTGTCAGACAATTGATAACTATTGTTTAAGCCATGCATTTTATATTACATTGTTACGGAAGCCTTAGCAAACTAACACAGACATTAAAATCATCATGTGTAAATGTGGTCCTTTAAAAAATAACTGCAATAAAAAAATAGAGTAAAAGTAAAAAGTTCAGTAAAGGAATAGGTATAGAGCTTAACTTACTAAGATGAAGGGGCAATGGAAACGCACTAGCAGATATCAAACTTGTAGATATTACCAACCTCTCTGCCATACAAGTAAACTCTCAAGAATAATAGAAACTCAACTTGCTTCCATGGTTCCCCTAAGCCAACATGCAGAATGCAGTCTTTTCAGACTGGTACTTAAAATCCACCAGCTAGCCAACTTACCAAATGAAATATATTCCCACACTATTACTTTATTCATCTCTCTCTTCTTCAAATTTTGTTTTGTCTTTTCTTACTGACAATGGCTCTCCGTAAGAAATGAAGCATATCTATGGACAGATGTGAAATGTCTCTGCGCTATTCAATGACCTTAGACAAAAAGATATAGATGATTACTGATATCCAAATTCCTTAAAAATTGTTTTAAATGAGGTTGAATTTTTTCTAGAATTTAAAATACTTGAAGCATTCCATTATATGGTTCAATTTTGAGGAAATAATCTGTGACCAGGGTAATAGTATGACCTAAAGTACAGAAAGTAAAAAGATTATATATCAGGTATATAAATGGAGGAAGGAAATCAGATTTCTTAGTACTGAAGAGTTATTGGAGCACACAGAATGAGGACAAAGAAACTATATTTATTAATGTTAAAAAGTAATTATAAAATTTGGTACAGATGATGCAGCTAGAGTAGGGATAAATCTTACCCAATTGGTATATTCTATAGAACTGAGAGACTCTTGTTGCTAGGCAGTTAATCTAAAACTTAAATGAGAGACAATTGAAGGAGATAATGTATTATTCTTTTCATCATGTGAGGTCTCAAATAAAAATATTCACAAAAATGAGTGTATAAACAATCCCAATCCACGAATGGGGCTACATCTAGATAAGATCATAGGAGATGTCAATTCGTTTGTTGATAAGTCATTCAAAAGTTTAACTCTAGAAAAGAGAAGCACCAGTACTTACACATGCATGAATACACACAGATGTACATACACAAAAAATGTAATTCTTTACCAAGTGTTCAGATATTCAGGAGGATTTACACTCAATTATTTCCTAGTCTACTTACTTCCTTCAGAACCTTTAACATGTTGTTAAGGATTTTTTTTTTTTTATTTTACTCATAGTTTATAAACAGTGAATTAGGCTATAAATGAGAGTGAGAAGGATGTGGTAATTAGGATACAGAGAATGATGAATTCAATGAGTGTGGAGAGAAAAAAACCTAAAATTTGTAAAGGGTAATGTATGACCAACTACTTTGAAGTCTCTACTATTATAGCACTATACCACATTGTTAATGAAAATGTTATATTTTCTCAGGAGGTGTAGTCTCTGGAGTCATCGCATAAGATAATGTAGTAAGTGCAAAGGCAGCCTGGCTCAAATATTCTGTTCAGTTTGTTTCCTACTGTTTGCAAGATAAGTTCTTATAAACAAATTCTGAACAATGTATATTGGTTAAGTTCACTCTCAACGGGGCTACATTAATGAAAATAATCCTTTTCCATCACAACAAAATCCACACTCCATAATAATTAACAAATATATATCAAGGGAGACATGGAGAAAAAAAGGCATAACATAATTTTACTCACAATGTATAGATGTTGTCTTCAAAGATTTCTTCTAGTGATGTGGCTTTCTTCTTGTGGTCTCTTAGCATTTTGTGAAGTAAACCTCCCTTTCGTATCACTTGATTACTTTACCCAAGCAATCAAGCCACCCTTGTCACTTTAGTGAGAAGAGTAACATATTCAGCCTGCAAAAAGTCCACTGCTACATATGTGCACTGACAAACCAAATACTAAATATCTAATCCTATATTAGGAAAACATGAAATGAAAAATTTGGACTTTTATAACTTCAAACAAAATCACTGATATGCAATAACAATAGCAACCTGTAAAAATGAAGACAAGGTTGATTTTCACTTAGGGTCCTATGCATTAATGAGGAAACTTAGAAAACAGCTAGTTAGAAAACTGTGAACAAAATAAAAGTATTAAGAGCATAGGAGTGTTTAAAATCTCTCTCCATGAGTTCATCATTTAAGGGTGAAATGTCAGACTATTTGATCTTAATTTTGTGTTTCCCCTTTTTAAGCATCCCTTAAATATAGTCTGTGATTTATTATCCCAGAAGTGTTGGCACTGAGTTGTAGGAGTGGCCAAAGCAAACAAAGGATAAATCTAGATTCACTTGAGGATTGTAGTCAACAGTGGTTGAACTGAAAATGTCCAGAGCTAGGCTATGGGGATGAAAAACACAAGGAGGGGAATTTGGAAAGAGGGAAAAAAGAAAATAAAGTTATTTTAATCCTCTATAAATTTGATGTGTAAGTTTCAGTTAAGAATGAAAGTTGTGGTTAACTAACATATCCGAATTAGGATGGCCAAGGATGGTAACATCGTAGAGGTGAGGGCCATAGGTCCATGGCGAAAGCTTATTGAAGATGAGATGTAAACATAACAACAAACAAACAAACAAAAAATTAGGTGCTGTATGGGTTGTCCATGCTTCCAAACACAGTGAATATTATTGGCATAATTGGATAAGCTGATTGTCAGAGAAGAAAGTAGTATCAGACACCCATTTATTTGTGGTTTGTGCAGGACTGATTTGGGAAGTTGGTGCAATAGTAAGGAAGGAAAGTAGATAATAATATAATGAGATGGCTGCCAGTTAAGTGGTTTGTAAAGGCCTTTGGCAATCAAAGCGAATTATGGCCAAACATCTGGTTCACAGGGAGTATGAGAATGCTGAGAATGGAAAACTCCCTCTCTGCTAGGCTTCACATCGTTGAGATACAAGTTTTTGTAAACTTCAGTAGCAATAAGGAGCTCTCCATAAAAAGATATGAGTAGAGAAGAGATTATTGAGGCTTTCATGAAAGAAAGGTTCTGTAAGTGACAGGAAAATGATTCTAGAGAAAAGAAGTCAAAGATCAAGATAAAAAAATAATTAAGGAGAAAAAATCCAGGTATGGAAGATGACAGGTGCTGAAAGTAGCATTTTTACTTTTTGTATTACCTACCATTGAAAGCGGTATTTAATTAGTGTATTTTAGATTCCTCATAGCGGATTTCACTTTCTCCTTTTTTTGTTGTTGCTGTTTGTTTTTTGGGTTTTTTTTTAAACTAAGCTAGTAGTTCATAATCTCATTACTTTGATGATCTTGTCATTAATGGCCTGATAATCACTGTGAATACTCTCACTAGCTAAATAAAATGAGGCATTTTCTATGTAAAATATGGAATGGAATTTTACAAATTCCTAAAGTGTATCTTTGTTCCAAATACTCTGTCTGAATTTATGCTCCATATCATTAACTTATTTTGGCCTGTACCATTCATTTATGTTTCTAACTATGCAGCTTAGTGTCTACATATTACATGGTTTAATTAATGTATTATTCAAGAGCAAAGCAACAAATCAGTGTTGCCAGCCAGACATGGTGCTATACCAGATTTCTCATTTGCACAAATATCTGATAATAAACTCGTACTATTTAGATTAACATTTTCATTTTTATTTTTTATAAGCTATGTAAATGTGTTTTCATATATGACATAAATATTTTTAGAGGTCAATCTCAGGACTGGTGACTTTATAACCTCAAAACTACAAGGGACATTGATGCCTTTGTCCCAGATAATATCGCCTTCCCCAAAGCTTTCCTCTCCCTTTTTGGGGTTCATTGATTTCCTTTTCATTTCTGAAGGCAATTTGTTTTATCTTCAGCATTTTGACATCTCTGACTGTTACTTCCCTGGCTTGTTTTATTTCTTTTTCATTTTGCATAGCCAAAGACTTTGAAAACCATTATTTTAATTAAGAGTATAACTAAATATATACATCTTTAAGTAATATCTATCTATGAACACATGGTACTCCCTCATTCAATTCCACCAATTTTTATTGTATTATTCCGCAAAGGTATCCACTACAGTAAATACTACTATTTTTGAAGAACAACTGATACTTTGTAATTTGACAGAAAGAGGTGAAGATAGGACAAGTAATGATTTGTTGCATGGAAGTATATGTTAAGAAGGATGAAAAAAAAAAGATATGAAAGTATTTCATAAACATATATACACACACTCACACACACACACACACACACACAGATAAATATATCCAGAGTAATGTAACTAAATAATGTATCAATTGAAACTGAAAGGAAGAACATTGATATTTATTCCAATTAAATACGTATAAATCAAGATTCCTTCATCAAAACAAGATATAGGTTCATCTTTCGATTAAGAGCCTTTCCTTTTAAATATTTGTGAAAATGTTCACACATATACATATATTTTGATAACAGCCTAATGAATCCATGTGTTCTTTATCTGGGTTCAGGATTTATCAACTGGCAGTCAATTGTCATTCTTTAGTATACAGTCTGAGTTTTCCTCACCAAGGTTTAAGAACCAATCCAATGTAGTACTATATATTGAGTCACATGTTGAATCAAACACGAATCAATTTTCACTCATACATTCCTGTTTCTCCTTCACTTTGGCCTATTCATAACACCATCTGTGTCTCTGCTCTTCTTTCTAGTTTATATTTTAATTTGGCTGCTCTGATAGATCGACTGCCAGAAAACAGACCATTAAGGGTCAGCTTTGCATGAGAAAGACAGACAAAACTTGCCTCCTGCTTTCCCCTCTTTTGCTCTCACTCATAGCTCCATCATGGTGGCTCCATAATGGCTGCAGGTGAGGCCTTGTTGCATATGAGGATCACACTCCTGCTGCTGTCACTGAGGGTATTTCTGTTCCTTTTTTGATGAGCCCATATTGGGCACAAAACCACAGGCCCCCAGAAGTGGTGATAACCCTGAGTGTAACTTGCACTGGTAGTGGTATGAATCCTCCAAGCTGGCTCTCCTGTAGCTTGTAATTTGGGGGAAAAAAAAGAGACATATTGTTCACATCAGAAGCTTTTGATTTCCAAACACCGCCCAGTGTTCACCTGCACAGACCAAAGTGCTCTCCTTGAAGATCACCCTCTTATCTGGAATGACTGCTGCTATCATGGTTTTGTGGAAAGAGATCCAGAATCCCTGGTTGCTGTTAGCAACTGTTTTTGGGGTTTTCAAGGAATGCTACAGATAAATTACATTGCTTGTGAAATAACACCCAAAAGGCCTTCTGCCACATTTGAGCATCGGTATAAAAAGATGGAGAGTGAGAAGACACAATTCCCAGCCATGAAATGTGGATTAACAGAAGATATGGTAAGAGAATTAGAGTTTCAAGAGTGTGATAATTCCACTCTGATGCAAAGTGGCTATGAGGGCTGGAGGACCAAACATTTTTTCTTGAACTGGCAATAGTGGGGGACTACATTCATTATTTGAAAAGTAATACCTCTCTTGGGCAGGAGGAAATAATAGTTGTTGCCAACAAATTAAATGTTGTTTAATATTGCAACAGGAATTAATGTGGTTTTAACTGTACTTGAGATCTGGAATGAAGAAAACCAAGTTACAGCAGGGGACCTATGTATTCTTATATAACTTTTGCAAATGGAAATAAATAGCTATAATTTCTACATATCTGATGATGGTGTAGAACTTGCAGTAAAGGATAAATATGATAGATTATTTTCCTATACCATTATTGGTTCAACCTGTAATACTGGTTTTGATTATGGAGTTATACAGTTCCAGGGTACCGAATTTATATCATTTGCATTGCTGTTGGTACATGAGTTAGGTCACAGGTTTTATATGCAGAATGATGGTAAAGATTGTTCCTGTGGTCATGAAACATGCATCACGTCTTCAAGAATATAAAGGGCAACATGGTGAAACAACGTCTGTAGAAAAAATTCAAAAATTATCCAGATGCGGTAGTCCCAGCAACTCAGGAGGGCAGATCCATTGAGCTGAGATGGGCAGATCCATTGAGCCAATGAGCCTGGAAAATTGAGGCTGGCAGTGAGCCGTGATTGTGCCACTGCATTCCAGCCTGAGACAGAGAACAAAACCCTGTCTTAAAAAAAAAAAAAGAATATCAAAGACAAGTCCTCTATTCAGACATGGAAATTATTCTATATTGGTCAGCCTTTTATCTAAGCACTATCTATTTGTGCACTAAAATCCAGAGAACATCATCACACAGAAGTGCTGTGGGAATGGTGTGGTTGAAGAAGGAGAGAAGCGTGACTGGATCCTTACAATTGTGTGCAAAATATCCATGTTGTTTGGCAAACTACACTCTGAAATCTGGGGCTGTCTGTGCTTTTGGGCTTTGATACAAAGCCTGCTAATTCATGCTATCAGGCAATATGTACAGAGAAGAGAACAACGAATGCATTAATGCGTTATCTCATAGTGTTTCAATAGAAATTCACACAATCGTCCAGGAGATATGAATGTGCACAACAGGATCCACTGCATGGGCAGTGTCTACTGCTATGAAAAGAGATGTATTAACTATGAACAGTGTAGATAAATTTTTGGCAAAGAAGCAAATGGTGCAGATTGCTACAGATAAATTAATACCTGTGGTTACCATTTTGGTCACTGTGGTATCTGAGGCTGGATATGTAAGATATAGTATCTCAGATATCTTGTGTGGGAGAGTTCAATGTGAGAATGTGAAAGAAATTCCCCATTTGAGAGATCACTCTACTGTGCACTGAACTCACATGAGTGGTGTCACCTGCTGCAGTACTGACTGTCATCTGGGGATGACAGTAACTGATATTGGTGAAGTGAAAAATAGCACAGAGTATGATTCAGAACAAGTGTACATTGATAGGAAGTATGTTCACATCATTTTGGAAAAGTACTTGTTCTTCTAAGACCTACAACATGAGAGGAATCTGCAACCATAAACATTAGTGCCACTGCAAACAAAGGTGAAAATACTCATTGCCTGATATAGGGCACTGGAGGTAGCATTGATAGTGGCCCATATACTATCCACCCCAAAAAGATGAAAGAGTTGTGCAAAAGGATTTTCTTGATGGTAATTTTTAATTCCTTTTCTCTTTTGTTTTACTATTTGTTAATTTGACTTTCAATGATACACACAAGAAAGAAAGAAAAGAACAATGTGAAAAACATCATCTAAGAAAGAAGTGCAAACCGTTCAAACTTCACCTAAGCTAGAAAAGCAAACTGTTCAAACTTCATCTAATAAAAAAATGAAAAATGTTCAACTTTCAATTATGAGCAAAGAGCAAAATGTTTAAACTTTATTTCAGAAAAAAAATAGTAAAATTTACTATTTCAGAAAATAAACCCAATTCTTAATGAAATTTTCATCTGTTAATTTTAATGACCTGGCAGTAGAAATGTTATTGTGTATGTCAGAGATCATTGAAAGAAAATCCCAGAGATTCATTATATTTAAGAATCACAAATATTAACCAATAATTAAAAAGTTAGTACTTGAATATTAAAACTTTTCATTATTTTAAGCAATTTTAGTGGTTTATTTTTCATGAAATTAGTCTCATGTTTCCTGAGCAAAGGCAGGCAGGGCTCATGGATGGTGTATGTGCATTTTAATGTGCTGTCTCTCAATTTCAAAACTTCTTCCCTTTTCCAATCTGCTATGTCACAAGAAGGATGGGTGCCTATACAATATAGCTTTTCTTTGCCAGTCCTCTTTCTATTAATGTCTTCCAATGGGGCAGCTAGAGGGAGACTGGAAACCTGAGATAACCGTTTCACAGCTGTTCATGTCAGTATTGGCATAGTAAAAGCTTTTACCTTGGCAGCAGCAGTAGCTCTCAGTCTGCACATGATTTTTATTGTTAAATCAAAAACATTAGACAAATAAAATTTAGCAGAGTTTACTTGAGGAAAGAATCATTCATGAATTAGCAGCATTCAGAACGAGGAGAGATTCAGAGGCCTCCACTTAGGAGCACGACCATTCAGTATTTGTAGACAAAAATAGTTACTGATGTATAGAAGCACATTGATTGGTTACAGCTGGGCACTGACCTTATTTGGGCATGATGTCATAAGGCATATGCCTTATGTGGATGTGGTCTGATCAGTTGGCACCCTGTGACGAACTGAAACTCAGCTGCTATGATTGGCTGAGACTCAGCCATTTGTTGCAGGAATATACTTTTAAGTTAGATAGTTTTTTTAAATACAACGTTAGGTTGAACTCTGTTATGAAGGAATTCAATGTATGGAGGGAGTTTAGGCCATTTTTTTTTTTTAATTTAAAATTTCCCCATTTGGTGAGCTTCTCAGATTGGAAAGATTGACCAAAACCTTGGGCACTGACATCATTGTGTCACCATCACAATGATCTTGTTTGGTCTCAGTATGGAATTTACAATTCACAGTTGGATTAGTTGAATGTTTCTTCTGTTCTTTTTATATTTTCACTATTCAAACTGTAGTAAGATCACTTGGCATATGACAGATGGCTGCATAAGAACATTTAAGACTCTTGAGAAAATCTGGTGCACCAGAGAAACCGTTATGATGGCTATCAGGAGGATAATACTAAGAAAATGAAATATACTCTAACAGGAGCCCTATATAAGCAAACTGATCAAACTCAAATACATAAAATATAAACCAGAAGAGGAATCTATTTGTTTTAGCCATTTAGCTTGTTTGCTGATTTCTTGCAGCTGAATTTCTTCCATATCAGATGTATTTATCCAAGGGCATCAGAAGTGTTAAACATCATACATGCTCCCCCTTGTTAGGCCATCAATAGATAGTCCAAAGCAATCATGTTATCTAAGGACAACATTAGTAAGAAAGTTTCAAGAAGTTTCCTGGGCAACTATAATCTTTGCAGTAGAGTCAGCTATATATGCTACGTAATGTTTGAGATAGATTTCTATAATCATAACTTCAATGACATTAATGCCAAGTCAGGGAAAAGCATTCTTGAAAAAGATGCCTATTTGGAAGGATTTATGTCTGCTAGCAAATTCCTCTTTATTCTATAGTGCAAATTAAAAAGTGTGGACCAATGATCACTTTTCAATTGGTTATAGAGTGACAGTGGTAGCATTAAAATCACTCATCTACATTGGTCCTTCATTAGCCACTTACTGAAACACAGGGTTGCCATGCATATGGTTAAATGATGATTATATTGTTAAATCCTTCACAGATAAATATACATCCTGGAAAGACACAACAAACAGCTCTCTGTGGGATGACTTGTGGGTTAGCAGTCACCAGTAGGGAAACAATAGTAGCATTTATGAAGGCTCCATTATTGAATCACTGAATGCTTAGTTGCTTCCAAAAATTAAAAGAATAGGTTACACATCTGTGTACAAATTGATGAATTATTTTTTCTTTCATCTTCTTATTCAACTTATGGCAGAGTTTAACTGCAAAACTATCACTTTAGTTTTGTCTACTGTTACATTTAAACAAGAAAACTGAATACATAACTCTAGAAAATATCAGAAATCATATTTGAAATACTAGTTACAGAGTGAACCAGAAGCTAAGATCATATATGGACTTACATTTCACATGACATATCCAAAACTCAGTTATGTTTCCTGAGGATGCTATCAAATATGACATCTTGATTATTGCATTACCTTGTCATGTATAAAAAGAAAAGAAACACAGAGAAAAGAGTCAGGAGGACAAAAGTTTCATGCAGGTAACTCTTCATCTGTGATCTTGGGAAGGTTGTCTACATCTAGGAAGTCATCTGCTTCTCTGAAGAAACCTCCCTGGCCAGGTTTACCTTGAGGTCTCCAATGACTGTACAGTCCCAGGAGTCTGGAACTTCCCTCTTGAGTTGAGAGACATGAATCCAAGAATCAAGGCACTTAAGTTTTACTTCAAAGGGGTTTCAAGGGCAGTCTTTCACTGGCATTAATTCCAAAAGACTGAATATCCAGGCTCTAGATCATGAATGGTCTAGCAGATATCTGCTGGTGGTTCACAAAGGGCTTCTTTTACCTGTAAAAATATACCTTGGCATAATCCATTAAGGTCTTGCAATATTGAGTCATTTCAGAGTCCATGAGTGTGAGATACATGAAGTTCAATTATCAGGGGCATGGTCCTTCTAGTAATTATTTCATAAGAGGTCAGTCTATATTTTCTAGCGGATCATCAATCAGTAGTAACTTTGATCAAAGCAATCCATTCGATTCAATTAGCTCTGCTTTATGCCATTGTGTTTGTAATTCTTTATTTGACACTTCTGTAATTTTTCTAGTGAAATGAATACCTTAATTGCTGGAGATTTCTCCAGACATGCCCCATAAACAAAACTTATTTTCTAATAATGTTTTGCTTATGCTATAGAATCAGCCTTCTTGCATGAGAAAATTTTTTTAAAAACAGTAAAAGGCATCAAAGTTGGCAATTGAGTAAAATCCCTCTGTAAATGTTCAAGTGATCCGGCAAGTGGTGAAAATGTATCAACTGAGGTTATTTTCTTACTAGAATTACGGATTTGACAACCCAAACAACGGTTACAAACCACTTCAGCAATTTTAGAATAGTCACACCACCATTTCTTTTCATGATTTGTATCATCTTATCTATTCCATAACGAGTCAGAGTGTGGAGTCTTTAATAACGAAAATTTTAAAAAGTCAAGAAAGATCAGGCAGCCATCAAAGCCTCCATAAGTCTCCACTTAACATTGGATTTATATATTTTTAAATACCTGATTTTTTTCCCTCCAAACAAGGCATGCAGCACTTTTTATTAAATAGTTATTATAGTTAATTTGACTGGGATTTATCTTATAAAATTCATTCAAATGGCATATAGTAACAATGTCAGTACTGACTGACTTAGCATAAAAATCTGCCAATGCATTTCCTTGGTATTTAATTAACTCTTATTCTACTTGATTTTTGGTTAGTGGTTTTATGAATCAGTCTCTTCATTAGAGTTTTTGGGAATACTTACTTGGTACAATAGTATGACCAGATTTTTAAGACATGCATATGATTTCTGGAACACAAAATAACACATCCACACAAATATAATTCAAAGAAGGTTTGGACTTACTTATTTGGCAATGCTTTCACATAATTTAATATATCAAATAAGCTTATGCTTAATGTCTCTCTTTTCACAAAGACAGATACCCATTTGATGTTTCCAATGGCACCCCTGAAAAATCCCAAGGTTAATTTGAGATTTAAAAAAAAGACTTAATTTAAATTTGGTTTCTGAAAATATGTCAAAAATATGAAGGATGTGAAACACTGGACCAAAATAGGATCACAGGCTACTATGTATGGTCATCATTAATTTAATCAAAGTAATATTTTAAAGATTTCCAAGGCAAATACAGGAAGTTAGTTATATAAAAATTTTAGTTCTTTCAATAAAGACAATTTTCTTAAGTCAACAAAAACCTAATAAAGACTGAAGTGCAAGAAGTTGTCTTAGTAAAACACAGAATCATTGTTTTCTATTGTCTAGGCCATTTAACTAAAAGATAAAGAAGGCTGGGTGAGGTTGCTCACACCTGTAATGCCAGCAGTTTGGGAGGCTGAGGCGGGTGGATCACAAGGTCAAGAGATTGAGAGCATCCTGGCCAACATGGTGAAATCTCATCTCTACTAAAAATACAAAAATTAGCTGGGTGTGGTGGCGCATGCTTGTAGTCTCAGCTACTCGGGAGGTTGACGCAGGACAATCGTTTGAACCCGGGAGGCAGAGGTTGCAGTGAGCTAAGATCACACCACTGGACTTCAGCCTGGTGACAAAGCGAGATTCCATCAAAAAAAAAAAAAAAAAAAAAAAAAAAAAAAAAAAAAAAAAAAA
>NW_016806973.1:5084069-5121757 GCF_001698545.2 Rhinopithecus bieti | reverse complement strand
AGAGAGAGAGATACAGAAAACCCTTTAACAATTTCCTTTTAAGAGCAGACCAAAATTACAAGAAAACTGTTGTTTAACACAAAGAATGAAGGAGTGTGTGCTGATTGGCTTGTGAGTATGAAAAAAAGCCTAAAACAAAGACACCATTCAAAAGTGGACAAGACAGTGTTAAAAAACAATTAGGGAAGGGTAGCTGTATGTAAAATAGATGAAGAGTAGAGATCGATCAGAGGAAAATATGCCAAAAAGGAAGAAACGTTCTCAATTGGGTCCATGGATTTATCCGAGACTTGTAATTTGGCTTTCAGGATTTCACCAGGGAACTGCCCCTGACTGCCTAGAACTTTTCTGCCTCCTGCTGCTATCAATATCTCATATATATATAGATATATATGTATGTAAAATTCATAAACATATGGACAGGTACAAGAATAAAAAGCTCAATAGTTTATTAAAGAATACCTGTATCTAGATTGTTTTTTCTTTCTGGCTGATGAAGTAAGACCCCCTGCCCAGATGGCCCAAATGCTTTACTTATATCTGTGAAAGTAAGAAAAAAGAAAAGGAAAAAAAAAGACTTTTAGAATTTTTCATTCATCAGTTTCCAAATAGTGCTTTTTTATTTTGTTCTCTCTTCTTCTATGTCATCACCTCTAAATTTCCATTTCCAAAGGAATAGCCCTTAGGTAAGATCATGTAGAAAATGTACATCTCAAAGACACAGAGCTGTGACTTCAAGGCTAAATATTATAATTTGCCTATTGCAAAAAAGAGGAGTATAAGAAAAAGCCGAGTTAAGACAAGATGGCCAAGAAAAGCACCTTAAACAAAGGTAAGACTTGTTATGTAGATTTAAGCCAATGTGCTCTCCGTTGAGAGCATTGCTAATATTTAGTACTCATCATATTCCGCTTGTAAAGACAACTTTACAAACAGAGATTTCCTTCATAGATGTAAATTTTTCCTGCAGAAAGCAGTCGAAGTGACCAGCTGAAAATAGGTCTTATCTCAGAAAGTCTTATTTTGGATACTAACTGGCTAGATGAACAGTTCTCCAACCTAGCTTGAATCCTTTAGCTAAAAATACTGAGTGAAAGGAGTATACTGAATAATAAAACAACCATTTTTATGGCTGACTACAGCATAGATACTTCTAATCTTGCCTTATAGTGAGACGTTGTCCCATCTTTTGTTTTCTTTCAAGATTGAGTGAAAGACCAATCAGCTGCCTTTTTTCCCCCAATAAATGGTTTTGGGGCACAGAAAAATCATGAAAACGGCTGGGCAATGTGGCTAACACCTGTAATCCCAGCACTTTGGGAGACCGAGGCAGGTGGTTCATGAGGTTAGATCAAGACAAGCCTAGCCAAGATGGTGAAACCCCGTGTGTACTAAAAATACAAAAACTAGCCAGGCACAGTGGTAGGCACTAATAATCCCAGCTATTCAGGAGGTTGAGGCAGGAGAATTGCTTGAACCTGGGTGGCAGAGGTTGCAGTGAGCCGAGATTGCACCACTGCACTTCAGCCTGGGAGATAGAGTGAGATTTCATCAAAAAAAAGAAAAAAAAAAAAAAAAAGGAAGGAAGGAAAAGAAAGAAGAAAAGAAAGAAAGAAAAAGAACGAAAGAAAGAAATAAGAAAGAAAGAAAGAGAGAGAGAGAGAGAGAAAGAAAGAAAGAAAGAAAGAAAGAAAGAAAGAAAGAAAGAAAGAAAGAAAGAAAGAAAAAGAGAGAGAGAGAAAGAAAGAAAGAGAAAGACAGATCATGAAAACAAGAAAGAGCTGGACAGAGTTGACAGAGTATTTAGTCAGTAGAGGTTTGAGAAAAGAAGTTTCAGTAGACTGAGACTTTCCTATGGGAAAGACGGGGAATTAATGCTTAAAATGGTTGTGTTACTGACCGTGGATTCTTGGGCTCTCAATGCAACAGAAATTGACATAAGGCCAAAAGAGTTTTTCCACACAGGGCTTCACTGGAGCTTATACTCAGGCATAAAGGAGGCTGTACAAGAAAGATAATTCCCCAACTCTCCATAGAGAGTTGGTAGGACTCTTTTTTTATGAGTCAAAGCAAGATAACTGACATCAGGGGTCAAGTACGTATATAAGCTGGGGTGGGCAAAGCAAGTGAGGGGTAGGGTATGTAAGTCAGCATTATCAGCCTGCCATAGTTATCTTGACTGGCCATAACTGGCCACCTGATGGTCTGGCCAGTGGCAACAAAGCAGTAAATGAACTGTTGGGTGTTCCTTCCTGAAGTGGGACATTCTGCAACCTTTGTTATCTCTAAGGCCAGTTCCCGGAATTCTTTAATTAAAAGGACTATTAGCAGTGTGGTATGGTGTGAGTTTTCTCATCACTGGAAATGCATGAAAGAATGCTCCAGTGGTGAGCTGAAGCTAAGCCGCATCTTTACTCTGTATCAGTTGTTGCAAGAGGATACCTTGTCGGTTCTAGTCTGGCTGTAAGGAATAAGTCCCATGGAGCTGAGTGAACTGACCTGCCAGAAGAGCTACTACCTCTGACACAATCAGTAGATTACACATATTCACATAATACGTATTATTAAATTAGATCCACTTTAACGTATTATTTTATGCAAAGATGGAAAAAAGACGCAATCTGAGGATCTTTAGTATTCTGCCTATAAAAAATGGAGATTCTAATTGTTTCTAAATTCCTTTACAAATTATAAGTCTAAGACACATATCTATTTACTTCAAATCATCACACTTTGTTATAGAATGGACCAAGCTATGCACATTTATATGCAAGCACACAAAATGTGTAGATTCTTCTGAAAACAGTCAAAGTGTTTTACGTTTCCTTCTTAGTCAAAGGCAAAACACGAGAAAGAGGTATACAATAGCATCAGGGAAGGACTTACCCTAGCTTCTTACTTCTTGCATTGTGGTCAGCAGATAGTTTTATCTATTATTAATTGAGCCTCCGTTGTTGCTTGATTTGCTTCTAAGGCCTGATTCTTTTCGTCTCTTCTTCAAGTGTTAAGCCCAAGAGAAATTCTGTTCTTTTTAAGAGATGGGTTCTCACACTCACTATGACTGGAGTGCAGCAGCACAGTCAGTTCACTGCAGTCTTGAACTCCTGAACCCAAGTGACCTCAGCCTCCGCAGAGCTGGGGTTTCATCTGTACAACATCATGTCCAGCACTAGAACAATTTTTAATCAATATCCTGAACACTAAATTCCAACTACGAACTCAAGAGTCTGCTTCCCCAGGAACCCAACCTGTAACAGTGTGTCATTTGAATGGAAAATAACTATGAATTTAAAATCTCAGGCTTGTATCTACTTTGGCCAGTAGTGTCTTCTTTAGGTTGTAATCAAGATCAACTGTGGCACAATTGAATAGTTTTTAAGAGATATCCTTTGGTAGTAATTAGTATCATTAACCAATATTTCTAGGACTTGAATCTCTTGAGTTCTTCCTTTAAATCAGACTGGCCAATGAGACTTTCTTTTTTTTTTTCAAATTTCTTATTTTTCATTTTCAGATGGAGTCTCACTCTGTCACCCAGGCTGGAGTACAGTGGCACGATCTTGACTCACGGCAACCTCCACCTCCATGGTCAAAACAATTCTCATGCCTCAGCCTCCCAAGTAGCTGGGATTACAGGCACATACCACCAAGCCTGGCTAATTTTTTTTGTGTGTGTATTTTTTAGTAGAGATGGGTTTCGCCGTGTTGACCAGGTTGGTCTTTAACTCCCAACCTTAAATGATCTGCCTGCCTTGGCCTCCCAAAGTTCTGGGATTATATGTTTGAGCCACCACACTCAGCCCAATGAGACTTTTAAATGACAGTTGAAAGGTTTAGCTAATAAAATGTAAACAAAAGTTTTAATGTGGTAGTGCATGATCTAGCATTTTCCCTTCTCTTTGACACAGTAAGTAATAATATCAAGATGGAAATCAGTACAAATTAGAGGAATTTTAAAATTATTCTAGAATTTTCCTATTCAGGTTTTTTTTTTTCTACAAAATCAACTTATGTCCAATCACTGCTATATGTACAGGTAAATAAGGGGAAAAGAAGTTAAAAGAAAGAATAGTCAAGTGAACTTTGGTTATTTTAATTACCATTGTTAGGGATTCTGAGAAGCAACTCTTGAAGGATTTGAAATTTCAGTGAACATATCAGTACACACACCAATAAGGCCATATTAAATTGAAACCCTTCAAATTCAGAAAGGATATTTTGAAAGAAAATATTAACTTTTTTAAAGTAGGCATGTGTAGCTCTTCAGTAACATAAAGACATCCTTAGGGTCTTGTACAGTCTGTAAGAATAAGTAAATGTTTGTTAAATTAAAAGATTAAAGAAATGTTTTAAACCTTTCTAGTTTGGAAAATTTCTCCCCTACAATGCATTTAACCAATCCCTCAAATTAAATACATTTTTGTATTTCAACATTCCAGTGATTTTTAAAGATACCAATTATATGTAATCTTAATTTGTCCAAATGTTTAGTGTAATCGTTACCTCATCAACAAAGAATTAACTATAATAGCAACATAAGAATGTTTAATAGATTTTGGTTATTTTATAAAATCCTCCATGAAAATTATTGGTAACAGTTTTTCATATTTATAAATAGAGTAAGATTATAGTTTGAACTCAAGAGTTTAAGGAAAAATAAGGCTTTTCATTTTTTCACTTTCATTAGTTGAATATTTATGATATAAAAGTTAAAAAAAATCCCTTGAGGAAAACACTGAAAACACTATAACAACATATATTTAATTGTTCATTTATTTATTCTTCCCTTAAAAAATTAATCTCCATATAAACCATTGTAAAAGAAAATTTCAGCATCAGATGGCTGGCTTCTTCAATTGCCCATTTAAGAGATTCTATTTCTTTAAATCTGTAAAGCATGTAAACCTGAGTACATGTCCTAAAGATTAAGAAGAGTATTTTTAGTTAAGATGACTCAAGATAGTCTTAAGATGTATGCACACTAGGAAGATAAAATAAGATAAATGAATTTAGTTTGGAGAACTATTTAACAGGCAG
This sequence comes from Rhinopithecus bieti, assembly GCF_001698545.2. Classification (NCBI taxonomy): domain Eukaryota; kingdom Metazoa; phylum Chordata; class Mammalia; order Primates; family Cercopithecidae; genus Rhinopithecus; species Rhinopithecus bieti. Next base: position 5,116,720 of record NW_016806973.1, on the reverse strand, counting down.
ATATATTCAAATGATTTTAGACAAGAGAACCAAGACTATTCAAGTGGGAAAGGGTGGTCTTCTAAATGAATGGTGTTGGGGAAATGGCAAAGTCACATGCAGAGAATCAAACTGGACCTTTACCTAACAATACACAAAATGGATCAAACGCCTAAATGCGAGAGCTAAGACTGTACAACACTCAGAAGAAAACATAGGAGAAAACGTCATAACATTAGAATTTGCACTGATTTTTTTTGAATACAGCAATTAAGGTACAGGCAACAAAAGAATAAATAAGCAAATAGGAACTCATGAAAATGGAAAGCTTTTGTTCATCAAAGGATATTATCAATAAAGTAAAAAAAAAAAAAAAACCCGGAGAGAAAATATTTGCAAATCACATATTCTGATAATGGATTAATATCCAGAATATACAGAGAATGTATAAAACTCAACAACAGCAACAACAACAAAAATAAACAAACAACCCGATTCAAAAATGGGCAAAGAACTAAATAAAACTGACATTTTTTTCAAAGAAAATATACCCATGGTCATCTGTATCTTGAAAAACTAATTAAAAGATGCTCAATGTCACTAATCATTTGGAAAATATAAATCAAAACCACAGTGAGATACAGCTTTACCCTCATTAGGATGCCTAGTATCCCAAGAATCAAATGTTAATTTTTGAGGGGGATATGGAGAAATTGGAAACTTCGTGAACCGCCAATGGAATTGTAAAATGGTGCAGCTGTTATAGAAAATACTATTTTGTTCCTCAAAAAGTTAAAAATAGAATCACCATATTATTCAACAGTTTCACTTCTGAGTTTACAGGCAAAATAATGAAGAATGGAGACATGGACATATAATTGTGCACTCACATTCATAGCAGCATTATCCAGAATTGCCAAAACTGGAAGCAACCCAAATGTCCATTCATGAGTAGACAAAATATGGTACATAAATACGATGGCATATAATTTAGCCTTAAAAAGTAGGGAAATTCTGACATATGCTACAACATGGATGAACCTTAAAGATATTATGCTAAGTGAAATAAGCCAGTCATAAGAGGACAAATACTGTATGATATCTGTCATGATATTGCACTCATTTAAGTTACCTAGGGTAGTTCAATTCATACAGACAGAAAGTAAAATGGTAGTTGCCTGGACCTGGAAGAAGAGGAAATAGAGAATTATCGTTTATGAGGTACAGAGGTTTAGTTTGTGACGATGAGAAGAGTTCTGAGGACAAATAGTGGCAATGGTTGTACAGTGTGAATATACTTAATGTCACTGAACTTCACACTTAAAAATGTTTAACATGGCACATTTTATGTTATATATATATTTTAACATGACTTTTAAAACAAATATTGCTTTACAAAATCTCCATGATAGTCTAGTGGGCCTTGGGCCAAAGAAAAGAAGGAGTTCATGAAGTACACGTCAAAGAACCAAAAATAACTCACTTGTTTCTCAGCTGTACTGGCTTTAAGTCTTATAAAAGGCAAAGCAAAGAAAAGAAAAAAAAAATGAGAGCAGAAATCCATGGCAACAAGCAATTTCTGTTTATTGATAGCATCTTAGGGGAATTAAGTATCTGGCTGCTATAGAGACCAAGTTTGTGTGAAATCTTATGAGTCCATTTACTCTATTCTGATNAAAAAAAAAAAAAAAAAAAAAAAGCAAGGGTCGGGGAAGGGCAGGGACAACAAATAAGCATTGAGGCAGAAAGCAGACAATAAAATAATCGTAGGTAGTAATGTAGCCAGCCTAAAAGTATTGGGTATTATTGGCCTGATAGGTGTTGTACATGACAAGTTACATAATCTTTAGCTTTGGTAAAAGAAAAAATAAGGTAAGCAATTGGCTTCAGATGAGTTTCTAAATTTGAACGAGTACTACTGATATATAATCTTGTTTTATAAACACTAAGATAAGAAAAGGTTTAACAGGGTTTAGCAAAGTTCAGAATATCTCAATTCAGTTCTTACTACAATATCTGTTTAAGAATGGAAACACCCCATTCACTAACTGGACCCCAAAAGACATTTATTTTAGTCAGTTTGTAGAGTGGCTGAACTACATAACATTTAGAGAATACAAAACATATCTAAATATTTTAGTAACCCTCACCTTATAAAGTCAGTGATATGGTTTGGATTTGTGTCTCTGCCCAAACATCATGTCAAATTGTAATCCATAATGTTGGAGGTGGGGCTTGATGGGAGGTAACTGGATCATGGGGCTAGATTTCCTTCTTGGTGCTGTTCTCATGATAATGAGTGAGGAATCCCAAGATTTGGTTGTTTAAAAGTGTGTGGTACCTGAACCCACCTCCTCCCCCTACTGCCTCCTCTAGCCATGTGAAGATGTGACTGCTTCCCCTTTGTCTTCTTCCATGATTGTAAGTTTCCTTAATCCTGCCCAGCCATGCTTCCTGTACAGCCTGCAGAATCATGAGCCAATGAAACATCTTTTCATTAGAAATTACCCAGTCTCAGTTATTCCTTTATAGCAGTGTGAGAACAAACTACTATAGAAACTTGATACTGGAAGTAGGGTATCACTATGAAGATATCTGAAAATGTGGAAGTGACTTTGGAACTGGATAATGTGCAGAGGTTGGAAGAGTTTGGAGGACTCAGAATAAGACAGAAGGATGATAGAAGATTTGGAAATTTCTAGAGATTTGTTGAATGATTGTGATCAAAATGCTGGTAGTGATATAGACAGTAAAGGCCAAGTTAACAGGGTCTCAGATGGAGATTAGGAACTTACTGGGAACTGGAGTGAAGGTCACTTTTGTTATACCCTAGCAAACTCGGGAGGCATCGTGCCTCTGCCCTAGGGATCTGTGGAACTTTGAATTTGAGAATGGTGATTTAGGGTACCTGGTGGAAGAAATTTCTAAGTAGCAAAGTGTTCAAGATGTAGCCTGGATGCTTCCAAGCTTCTATGCTCATATTCATGTGAAAAGAAATGATGTAAAACTGAAATCTCAAGTTTACAAAAGAAGGAGAATGTAGAAGTTAGGAAAATTTGCAGCCTGGCCATGTGGTAGAAAGGAAAAAAAAAATTCAGGGAGGAATTCAAGCCAGCTGCAGAAATTTTCATAATTAAGAGGAAGGCAAGTAGTAATATCCAAGACAATGGGGAAAAGATCCTGAGGATATATCTGAGAACTTGTGGTGGCCCCTCCCATCCTAGACCTGGAGACATAGGAGGGAAAAATGGTTTATGGGCCAGGCCCAGGGCCCCCTGCCCTGTGCAGCCTCAGGACTTTGCTTCTTTGATCTTGGCTGTTCCAGCTTCAGCTGTCCCTTAAAGGGGTCCAGGTACTCAAACTCCTGCTTCTGAGGGTGCAAGCCATAAGCCTTGGTAGCTTCCATGTGGTATTAAGCCTGTGGCTATGCAGAGTGCAATTGTTGAGGCTTGGGACCCTCTGCCTGGACTTCAGAAGAGGTATAGAAAAATCCTGGATGCCAGGTAGAAGTCTCCTGCAGAGGAAGAGCCCTCATGGAGAACCTCTACTAGGGCATTGCAGAGACAATATATGGGTTAAGAGCCCCCACACAGAGTCCCCACTGGTGCATTGTCTAGTGGAGCTGTGAGAAGAGGGCCACCACCCTCCAGACCCCAGAATGATACACCAACAGTTTGCACCATGCACCTAGAAAAGTGGCAAGCATTCAATATTAGCCCATGAGAGCAGCTGTGGGGACTAGCCCTATAGAGCCACAGGGGTAGGGCTGGCCAAGGCTTTGAGTGACAACCCTTTGCATCAGTGTGGCCTGGATGTGAGACATGGAGTCAAAGAAGATTATTTTGGAGTTTGAGATTTAATAACTGCTCTGCTGGGTTTTGAATTTGCATGGGGCTTATAGCCCCTTTCTTTTGACTGATTTTTCACTGTTGGAAGGGCAGTATCTACTGAATTCCTGTACTCCCATTGTGTCTTGGGAGTAACTAACTTGTTTTTGATTTTAAAGTCTCATAGGCAGAAGGGACTAGCCTTTTCTCAGATAAGACTTTAAACTTTGACCTTCTGAGTTAATGCTGGAATGAGTTAAGACTTTTGGGGACTGTGAGGAAAGCATGATTGTATTTTGAAATGTGAGATTTGGGAGGGACCCAGGGAAGAATGATATGGTTTGTATTTGTGTCCATGCCCAAATCTCATGCTACTCTCATGATAGTCAATGAGTGCTCACAAGATTTGTTTGTTTAAAAGTGTGTGGCATCAACCCCCCTCTATCTTACTTCCGCTCTGGCCATGTGAAAACGTTTCTGCTTCCCCTGCACCTTACACCATGATTGTAAGTTTCCTGAGGCCTCCCCAGACATGCTTCCTTTACAGTTTGTGGAACCATGAACCAATACAAATTCTTTTCTTTATAAATTATTCAGTCTCAGTTATCTCTTTATAGGAGTTTAAGAACCAACTAATACAATCAGTGAACCAACTTGTTTGGTTGTCAGTATCTATCTGGGAAAACCTAAATATGGTTAACATGTAGAAGACATTGCAACTGTTTTTTTTTTTTTTTTTTTTTATTCTGAATTTGGAGGCTGAACTGAAAAGGCAAAAGATTTTAGGACATTGATTAAGATACTGTATATTGTAATTGATTAAAATCAAGAAAATTGCTACTTTTTTATTTTAGAGAGAGATTACTTAAAGCTAACATAGTAGAAAGCAACAAAAGTAAGTCCCTTTAGAAATAAGTAACCTCTATTAACATGATTTAAAATACTGCAATGGCAGCAAAAACATTAAAAGGTGCATAGTTTCTCAAAAAGCAGATGAATATACTACGACCCAGTTTACATATTTTCATGTCTAACGATAGTACTAGTATCAACAATGTACAACCAGATATTTGAATTACAACCAAAGTATCCAACTTTTGTTTCCTTAAAATTGACATAGAGAAAACTAAAAGACAAGTAACTCCAAACTATGTGCTACATTATTCCATGAGTATACATTAGATATCCACTTTATAATTTTATAGGAGCAAAAATAAACTTGTATGTTGACGTTATCCAAAATCATTTATACATCCTCTAATCCATTAATTAATGACCATAATATAATGTCTATACATGAGAAACAAGGTCAAATAATATTATTTGGATCTTTTTGCCTTACCTAGAAAGTGTTGTTATGCAAATATTGCTAATAAATGTTATGCAAATGTCACTAAATTTGATCTTTACCTAAAGCAGATGTCAGCAAATGAAAGCCAATAGAACACATTCAGCCTATCTTAATTTTTTTTGTACAGACTGTTCTTCTAACTGCCTACAAATTAGGAATTGTTCTTACATGCCCATTGACAATGAGTTCTCATTTGATTTATTAGTTCCCTCTTGGAGTAGTAAAATACTACAATTTAAAGAAAACTGTCAGTATTTTTAAAACAGAAAATGATGTCTATTTTTGTACCCATTGGAGGAGCTAATTTTGATAAACAAAAAAATATGTAAAGTAGAAACAGAGACCTTGTTATCAACTTAAAATGTTGATCCACTAAAGCAAAAGCAGGATTCAGTAACAATGGGTCACCCAGGGAAACATCATTTTCAAGGAACTGGGTAATTTTATGATTCTAACATATATTTGACAGGTACCGAAGAAAACAATTCTGGTGGTTTATACATTCTCCAAAAATCTTTAAGAGATTAGCTATAAAGCATATGTGATAAGAAATTTCCATGGAATGTATGCCGCGAAGTGTCCTGCATTAAGTTTATTCTAATTAGTACAGATCTTCACAATTTACTGTAGTAACATCTCTCATCAATTTTATATGTAAATTCCAAATTCAATTGCTTTAGGATAAAATATAAAAAGCAAATATTTTAAGCTGTAGAAATAATAAAATAATATCTTTATAGTAGGTAAAAATATTATAAGATCAAATATTAATTTATTAGAAATGCATTGGTGTATTTCACAAAATAGCCTCAAGAAAATCTGTAAACAGAAAATAAATATTAAGTTGATCTTTCTCCTCTTATTGCTTCTATTATTTTTTTCTTCCCTCCACCTGCTGCCAAGTTGCCCTCACTTTTCATTATTGTGGCAAATCATCTTTCTGCACTTCTCCACATGGTACAAAACATACCCTTTAAGAACTCATGTGATTGGCCCTAGTGTTTTCTCAGACCCTCACGTTCAAAGCATGACATAGTTCACTCTATTTTCAGATAAATCTGCCACAACCAAAGGGGAAGATTATATAAATACAGGACATATTTTAAGGAAAACTTTATAAAGTTGAAAGAGTACATGTTTCCAGAGCAGTGGATATTTTGGGAATGTCCGTAACTTTGGTTACATATTGCTATGTTAAGACAAAAACACACAAAACTAAACAAATAATGTCGTTTGGAGTTAAATGTACTATTTTTGCCTATATCAGAGAATAGATTTATGAACTGAATTTGTAAAACAAAATATGTTTGAACATTTCATAAGACTTTTCCCTCTCATTGTCTAAGGTTTTCACTGCTGTGAGTGAGATGTTGACTCAAAACATCTTTCTGCAAACAATAAATGATCCAATGTAAAAGAGAGTAGGAAGAAACCATTGCCACAAAACATCTCTTTGAATCTTTTCAAAATAATGTAAATGCTTACTTTTTCAAGGAAATAATTTCCCATATGCCCAATATTTAGAATATATAATATAAATCTTTATGGCTTCTTTCATATTGTTGGCGTAAATGTATTGCATTAAGACTAAAAGACAGGGTACCTGAGCCTGACAATCAGTCATGTGTGGAAGTTAAATCTCTAAGTTCTATGCTTGCAAAATGATGAACATTCATTGTATTTTAATACTCAATCATACCCACATTTTGAACATTTTCTCTCTCTCTCTTTTTTCTTTTTCTATTTCATTAGATTCCCTCCTGTACAAACATCCTATTTTCTGCAAGGATTTGTTCGGCAGGTAGCATGATATAATGGTAAGAATCAGGCCTGAATTATGACACTGAACTTCCCCTATAAATTTTAGTGGTTTATATATCATGCTATAAAAATATCCTATTCTTAACAGTGATGCTACCTGCATGTTTTCATCTCCCTAAGCCTCAGTGTCTTCAGCTATAAAACTAAAATATTATTTTAATTATTAAATAAGGTTGTTACTGAAACATCACAGATCTACATCCTGTTGCTCATTGCACAGAAAGCCAATCACTGAGTTAACAAGGATTGCAGGTGATTTGATTTGGTTGTGTCCTCACCCAAATGTCACCTTGAATTGTAGCTCCCATAATTCCCATGTATTGTGGGAGGGACCCAGTGGGAGATAATTGAGTCATGGTGGCGGTTTCCCCCATACTGTTCTAGGGGCAGTGAAGAAGTCTCACAAGACCCTATGGTTTTCTAAGGGGAAACCCCTTTGGCTAGGTTCTCATTCTCTCTTGTCTACTGCTGTGTAAGACGTGCCTTTCACCTTCTGCCATGATTCTGAGGCCTCTCCAGCCATGTGGAACTGTGAGTGCATTAAACCTCTTTTTCTTTGTAAATTAATCTCAGGTATGTCTTTATCAGCAGCCTGAGAGTAGACTAATTCATGAGGGAAGCAGACTTTACTTTGGGTGCTGCACCCAAGGATAACGGTAATACAGTTTCCCTAACATAGCAAAAATGGGGTATTTATATAGCAGGGAAGGCATGAAAACAGGAATTGGGGAGAGGAAAAAAAAACTTCATGAGGAATGAAGTTTATTGCATCTTGTTGTCGACCCAGATGTGGTAATCTAGTGAGTTTCAGTCCCTCACCTGAGGGTTGGTTTACTGGAGGGAACTCAGATGAGACAAATATAAGTTTCAAGTTTTAAGACAAGGGAGGGGCCGGGCGCGGTAGCTCATGCCTGTAATCCCAGCACTTTGGGAGGCCGAGACAGGCGAGCCACGAGGTCAGATCGAGACCAAACCGGCTAACACGGTGAAACCCCGTCTCTACTAAAAACACAAAAAATTAGCCAGGTGTGGTGGCCGGCGCCTGTAGTCCCAGCTACTCTGGAGTCTGAGACAGGAGAATGGTGTGAACCTGGGAGGCGGAGCTTGCAGTGAGCTGAGATTGTGTCACTGCATTGCAGCCTGGGCGACAGAGCCAGACTCCGTCTCAAAAAAAAAAAAATGCAGGGGTGGGGGAAGGGCGGGGACAACAAACAAGCATTGAGGCAGAAAGCAGACAATAAAATAATCATTTTATCATCATTAATAAAAAAAGACAAGGGGGGGCAATTTCTATGTCTATTTTTAAAAAATATAGATACTATTTGCATATAGATACTATTTGTATGGGACAATTTGGTTGGTATCAGTATCCCCTTTCTATTTATCAATTCCTCCATCATGGGGCATCTGGTTGTCAATCTTTCTGGCTGCTTCTTGCTGAGGAGAGCTGTTATGGGATAATGCTGAGGAATGTAAACCTTACCTCTATAATTGAAAGTACTCACAAGCACCTGGCCAGCATCTGGCTTATTGGAACACCACGACCTAGATAGTTTTATCTTGGTTTAGAAAAACATATAAAGGCATATTGCCTAGGATGATTAATAACACAGATAAACCAAATTTTAAAATAAAACCAATTTTTAAAATACCAGAGAATATGTTGCTGATCCACTGGGGAATCCCAGAGCATAACCCTAAATCTACTAAAAACTCTTCCTGATTCATTACATCCTGCATACAAAAAGCTATGGTTTCAGGAAGAGCAACAACCTGAAAAGCACATGGTCCCTTTATGATTTCTTATCTAGACTCTGTGGCTGGGTTTTGAATACTAATTTTGGTCCTCTGAGGGTTCACAAGCCCATGACCTGTTTCCCCTGGAGGGATCAAAAAAGGCTTGCTTTTACCTGACTATGGAGAATTCATGGTTTAACACCATCCAACTTGAATTGGAGTCTGTTGTTCATTCAAGTTGGCTCCAGCTCAAGTTGGGTGGTGTTAAGCCATGGATTCTCCATACTCAGTGGTAGTATGAGCAGTTAATATATTTCATCTTAAAGCCAGTCTCCCGTGACTTGGATATGAAGCATATCAGCTGCTTCATCTGGGGTGTTTCACTTGGCATTGATATGTAAAGTTTGGCAATTCTCCTTCTCGGGGTAAACAGATCTTACAGTGGCATTTATCCAATCCACCAGGCTGACTGTTCTCTCAGAAATAACCTCCTGTGTGTCTGAATTACATATACCCATCTGTGATTGTTCAACAGTGAGCTGTGGGTCCTGCATCAACCAAAACATTCATTTCCATTCTACACCATTTAAAACCAAAGTCAGTGCTCCCAGATTCGTTAATCTCATAAACCATTTTAGAAAAGCTGATGATACCAATCTACAAAATGAAATAATTTCTTTACATTGTACCCCTGGTTTCGGTAGTTATTTAGTTCTGCCATTCCCCCACGCTGACTACTTTCTGGAAAAGGCAGGTCTCAAGGTACTTTCTGGTGCTCTGGCATAATTTTTCCTTTTGTTGGTAGCCTTGAGGCTACTTATTTGAGCTCAGAAAGTTCCACATCTGAGTTGCTCCAGCCCCAACACCCAACTCAGCATTCTCTTACTTTCATTTTAGCTGTTACAGACAACAATAACCAAGGAATTGAATGTTTTGCTTTTTCCTTATTAGTTTGCATTTCCTTATGCATCCTGTGAACCAATTCCCTGGGAGTTGAATCTATCTCTAAATTCCATTGGTACCTTGTGTCTTTAATAACTGAATGCAGCACAGCTGCAACTCTATACAATAGGTGTCCAGGTTTCCAAGAAGGAATCAAAAGTTAATCTAATAGAAGTTGTACTATAGTTTTCCTCTGAAATGTAAGTTTTTCTCTCTTTAGTCAGCCATTTCTACCAAAGACAAATTGTGGTACAACCAATTTATTTGCAATATAAGTTTTCATCTTATCATACTTGGACTAGTTATTTGCATAATGTACAGCAAGAATTATTGTCCATATAGTATCTTTTATATGGAGCTTTGCTGGACTTTTGCATGAAGAATCTCATATTTGACTTTTAAAGGCCTCTCAAGCCCAGGCTAGGATTTATCTGTGCCAGCAGGTATCTGTATGAACTGGGTGAATTCCTCTCTTCTCAAGGTCCCAAAATAACTTAAGGTTTCTGGACTTGTCAGAAAGTGACAGTCTTTACTTATCACAGATCAGGAAACTTATAAAGGAACCAGGTAGACAAAATACTAAACCAGACTTTCCAAGGAACTTTTATTGGCACTATAAGTTAACCTCAATCTCTGAAGGCATTCTGCTCATATCTGACAATATGTCATTCCAGTCAAAGCTTTGAGAAAATAACCAGTGTTTCCAACTGTGTCCTATTACAAAAGAAAACAAATTCTTATTGAACACATGCAAATAAACATATTGCCATGAATTAAGAATATTCATAGATGATTTCCAAAATCTGGAGAAATCAGGTAGAGAAAGAAAAATATGCATTAAATTGGTTTACAAGAGTATACTCAATTGTTAAAGACTATAAATAACTCAAAATAAAGAAAAAAAATCTTTTATCAACCCTGAAAAATAAAACAAAATGAATCACCAATGTTTCAAAAAAAAAGTCATGCAAAATTAGTTTGGTCCTTTATTAGTTCAGTCTATGCAATTGACTCTTGTCCTGCTTCATATTGGGTTAACAATCTTTCTGAACACATCAGCCTTTTAATTAGAGTCCTGAAAGTTCTCTCTCTAGTCCAATGACACAAACTCCAAAGTTATCAAGCACTTGCGTTCAACAGTTTTTTTTTTTTCATGAATTTCCCTGAAGAAATAAACTTGGAACTGTAGCTAACTGTAAGCCACTTTTTTGACAAGAATCATAGTAAAATAATAATTTTGAATGATAAAGAAAACCCTTTTATTCTGATACAGGGGCCCAGACACTGCTCTTACATCACTATGCCTTTGATATTAATGTCTAATTTATAGAAAAATTCTGAACCATTCTTATCCCTCAAAATCAGCCTTTACAATCTCATGCGCCATCTCTTCTGCAGTAGTCCTTGGGCCTAGAGGGATTGAGAAGTTTAAATTTCTGACAGTGTGTTTTAGCAAAGCAGTTCATTTCGATTGCTGCTATCTCCAAGGTCTGAAAAAGAGGTATTGACTAACGTCAACATTCAAGACTTGGTAGGAGTAAATGCTTTTTTCAGATCCAGGAGTCAAAGCCCTGTGATGTAACAGCACAAAGACTTTAAAAGCAATACAGAAAGTCACGTCGATATAAAAACCTTAATTCTTTGAAATCTCAGTTTTCCTAAGCAATCAGAAATCTAATAATGATGACCTAATAATGATGACACATGAATTATTATGATAAAATGTAAAATATCTTCCTTAGGCTAGTTATCAGAAGACAAAGAAAGGTCCTCTATTGTGTGATTGTTTCTCCTTAAGGGAAGACCATTCAGATAATCTGAAAGTCAATCCTGATGAATAATTTAGACATCAAAAAAATACAGAATCAAGTTACAGTACAGAATCAAGTGACACTGAAGGAAAGCACTGCTTTCCTAGACCATATATGAGGGTTGAATTTGGCCCATGGGTTTCCATTTTGAAGCTCTGGCTTGCAAATTAGGTACTAACAATTAGAATAAGACTTTTTAGACAGGAAAGCTACCTGGAAAAGACATTTTGGCAACAGTCGATATCAGTCCCACACAAATTGATGGATGAGAGGGAAGATTATCCTACTTTGAGAGATGATAATGGAAATGCACAAAAATGAATGAAATTCATTATCTGAAAGAGTCTCTAAGAAGAATTACCTTCCTTCAGGGGAGAATACTGTGAAATAATGCTGGTGAAAGAAGCTTGCTATGTGGAAAGAAAAATGAATGGTAATCAAGGAATGATGAGACATTCTTGGTATCTGGGATGGCAATTTAACTATATGAATAAAAGTACATAAATTTTCTGCTTCTAGAAAATAGATATGAATGAAATAATGTCTAAAATTTGTTCAAAATAACCATGAGTGAGAGGCAAGAATAAGACATTATTACTCATATATTGATAATTTCTAAAGGTAACTGAAGGGTACACAGAAATTCATTGCACTATATACTTTTATATGTTGTATACATTTGAACATTTATATAATAAAAGTTTATATATTATATTTTAATATAATAAAAAGTTTAGAATTAAAATAGACTAACACGTACAATGTTGGTGAAAATTAAAAGTAAACATCAAATGAGAAGAATATTGTAAATATAAAGCAATAATTGGAAAGCTATATTAAATAATACAAGAAATAAAGTGAAACAAGTGACCCTGAGCCTCAGTTTAAAAAGGAAGGCCACATATTTTACAATGGTTCCATGTCTATTTAAGACAAGGAGAAGTTGAGGAGGTAAAATTATTTTCAGTCTACCACTGTGACTTTAAGTACCATTACAAAACATTTCAAATGGAAATAGACTCCCATACTAAATTTGNTGTTCAAAATAACCATGAGTGAGAGGCAAGAATAAGACATTATTACTCATATATTGATAATTTCTAAAGGTAACTGAAGGGTACACAGAAATTCATTGCACTATATACTTTTATATGTTGTATACATTTGAACATTTATATAATAAAAGTTTATATATTATATTTTTATATAATAAAAGTTTAGAATTAAAATAGACTAACACGTACAATGTTGGTGAAAATTAAAAGTAAACATCAAATGAGAAGAATATTGTAAATATAAAGCAATAATTGGAAAGCTATATTAAATAATACAAGAAATAAAGTGAAACAAGTGACCCTGAGCCTCAGTTTAAAAGGAAGGCCACATATTTTACAATGGTTCCATGTCTATTTAAGACAAGGAGAAGTTGAGGAGGTAAAATTATTTTCAGTCTACCACTGTGACTTTAAGTACCATTACAAAACATTTCAAATGGAAATAGACTCCCATACTAAATTTGGTGTATCTCTGGGCAGGCATCATTGTCCATATGGATAAAAGGCAATGAAACCACCCCCACTGTTTCACAGAACTGATGCTTACAGTTTTTAACTTATATTTGTCTTATCTGAGTTATTTCCTTAGGAAATTGACCCCCAGGCAAGAAACCAAAACTCACCAAAGTTCTGCACCCCAACAATGGGATACCAAACCCCTCATCCAACATAATTGCTTCCTTACCCGTCCCAAATTCCAGTTTCCTTGCATATAGCTTCATTGCTCCACCACTATGTAAACCCCAAATTTTAGTTGGTTGAGAGAGACAACAGTAAGCAGCAGATGTAGGCTGAGTCCCAGGCATTTTGGTAATAAGAATACAAAATAAACCAAAAATACATCTGTAGCACCATCTCAGTGTCTTCTATACTATAGAAATGATGCTCCAACCTTTGACAAATTCTCTACATTTGGGCTTTTTTTTGTTGTTGTTTGAGCTTCTATAATTGCATTTGCTATGACAAAAGGAATTTGCAAACACAATATGACAACATTTTTTATCTGACATTGAATAAAATATTTATTTGAATTTAGAAAATGATTCAATTACTCTAGGCTGTTGAACTAATCTCATACAATGTAATTTGGTTTTAAGGAAAATACTTACTCTACTGGAGGTCTAATAAACTCTAAAAACCATATAGTCCACAATAAATTTGTTACTCAGCTTATTCTTTAGTTTTCTCCTTAATAAAATTAAATTATATAAGACCCTAAAGAATAACTTTAAGCAAAATAATTATCTTTAAGATTTGTCAGATATACTCCTTGGAAATTGTTTCTTAAAAAACAGAATAATCTCTTAAGGCAACATATTGATATTGTTATTTGAATATAATTACTTTAATCATGAAATTTTAGGGAAATTTGTTAGGAATTGTTGAAAAGAGAGCTCAATAACTTATTTTTATTTTATAGACATAAGTATTTTATTGCCTTATTTGTGAGGAATTTGTACAGAGGCCTCTCTATAAGCTATACAAATAAATATTGTAAACCAGGAAGTAAATGCTGTCTCTCTTTCATTTTTAATTTAAATCTTAGGAACTTTTGTAAAGCTGCTTTTAGAAAGTTGGCCAGGCCAGGTGGCTCATGCCTGTAATCCCAATACTTTGGAAGGCCAAGATAGGTGACTCACCTGAGGTCAGGAGTTCAAGAGCAGACTGGTCATTATAGTAAAACCCCATCTCCACTAAAAAAATACAAAAATTAGCTAGCTGTGGTGGCACACACCTGTAACCCCAGCTACTCACGAGGCTGAGGCAGGAGAATCACTTGAACCCAGGAGGCAAAGTTTGTAGCAGTGAGCCAAGAGTGCACCACTGTACTCCAGTCTGGGTGACAGAGCGAAAAAAAAAAAAAAAAAATTGTGTGAGGATTAAGGGGGAAATGGTGGGTAGGAGGCAAAAATAACTTGCAGCTCTCACTCAGACAGAGCAATGTGTAGAGACCCACATTATGAACTTTTGCTCCAAGAACTACCACAAGAACATACCAGAAAAAGTAGAGAGAGTCCACAGACCCCTTTGAAGGAGGTGGGTTGCTGCTGCTGGCTCTGTGGGACAGCAGAGTAGCAGAGGAACTCCTAAGACAAAGGACATAATCCCTTGGGAGCTCTATGGCTCTCCCTACCACCTGAAAAACCTTAATACTTATCCAAAGGTGACCCTATGGCAAATTTGTATTCTCCATAAACAACTGCAGCTGAGGTGCTCTTGAAAGCACCACCTCCTGGCTAGAGGCTAGTCAACACAAAACCAGTGCACTTAACAAACAGTCAACCAGGGACCCTCACAGAGTCAACCCTCTGCTACCTCCACCAGAGCAGGTGCTGGTATCCACGGGCTGAGAGACCTAATGATGTATCACATCACAGGACTCTTCGCATATACTCCCCGGTACCAGCCTGGAGCCCAGTAGTTCTGCTGGGTGGCTAATTCCAGAAGAGAAATAACAATCACTGCAGCTTGGCTCTCAGGAAGCCCCATCCCTAGCGGAAAGGGGAGAGCACTGTATCAAGGGAGCACTTTGTTGCACAAAAGAATCTAAATAGCAGCCCTTGAGTCTCAAATTGTCCTTCTGACATAGTCTACTCAAATGAGAAGGGTTCAGAAAAACAATTCTGGTAATATGGCAAAAACACAGTTCTTTAACACCCCAAAAGATCACACTCTTTCACCAACAATGGATCCAAACCAAGACGAAAATCTCTGAATTGCCAGGAAAATAATTCAGGTCAGCTATAAAGCTAATCAAGGAGACACCAGAGAAAGGTGAAGTCCAACTTAAATAAATAAAAGTTATAGGATATGAGTAGAAAAATCTCCAGTGAAATAAATTGCATGTTAAAAAAAACCCACAATTTCTGAAAATGAAGGACACACTTAGAGAATTGCAAAAAGGACTGGAAATTCTCAGCAGCTGAATCAAACAACAGAAGAAAGAATGTCAGGGTTTAAAGACAAGTCTGTTGAATTAATTCAATCTGAAAAAGACAAAGAAAAGAGAATTTTAAAAAAATGAGCAAAGAGAATTAAGTTAAAACAAAGAGAATTAAATTAGAGAACAAAGATAATTAAATTTTAAAAAAATGAACAAATGAGAATTTAAAAAAAAATGAACAAAGCTGACAAAACATTTGTGATTATGTTAAATGACCAAACCTAAGAATAGTTGATGTGCCCAAGAAAGAAGAGAAATCTAAAAGTTTGGAAAACATATTTGAGGAAATAATCAAGGAAAAATTCCCTGGCCTTGGTAGAAATCTAGACGTCCAAATACAAGAAGCTCAAAGAACACCTGGGAAATTCATCACAAAAAGATCACCTAGACACATAGTCATCAGGTTATCTAAAGTCAAGATGAAGGAAGAAATCTTAAGGGCTGAAGGCAAAAGCATCAGATAACCTATAAAGGAAAAGCTATCAGTTTAACAGCATATTTCTCAGTAGAAACCCTACAAGTGAGAAGGGATTGGGGGCCTATCTTTGGCCTCCTTAAAAAAAAAAAAACAATTATTAGTCAAGAATTTCATATACAGTGAAACTACACTTCATAAATGAAGGAAAAATACAGTCTTTCTCAGACAAACACTCACAAAAATGCTGAGAGTATTCACCACTACCAAGCCAGGACTGCAATAACTAAAAGGATGTCTAAATCTTGAAACAAATATTCAAAATACACCAAAATACTAATAGAATCTCTTTAAAGCATACATTTCACAGGACCTATAAAACAACAACACAATGAAAAAAACCCAAGGTATTCAGGCAACAAATAACATGATGAAAAGAATAGTACTTCACGTCTCAATACTAACATTGAATGTGAATGGCCTACATGCTCCATGTAAAAGATACAAAATGGCAGAATGGATAAGAATTCACCAACCAAGTATCTGCTGTCCTCAAGAGACTCACTTGATGCATAAAGACTCACACAAACTTTAGGTAAAGGGGTGGAAAAAGATATCCCATGCAAATGGACACCAAAGGTGAGCAAGAGTAGCTATTCTTATTTCAGACAAAATAAACTTTAAAATAACAACAGTTAAAAAAGACAAGAGGGACTTTATATAATGACAAAAGGCCTTATCCAACAGGAAAATATCAGAATCCTAAATATATATGTACCTGACACTAGAGTTCCCAAATTTATAAAACAATTACTAATAGACCTAATAAATGAGATAGACAGCAATATAGTAATAGTGGGGGACTTCAATACTCCACTGACAGCACTAGACAGGTCATCAAGACAGAAAGCTAACAAAGAAACAATGGACCTGAACTATACCCTGAACAAAATGGACCTAACAGATATTTACAGAACATTATACTCAACAACTACAGAATATACCTTCTATTCATCAGCACATGGAACATCCTCCACGATAGAACATACGTTAGGCCACAAAACAAGTCTCAACAAAGAAAATCAAAATTACAGCAAGTACTCTCTCAGACAACAGTGGAATAAAATCAGAAACCAACTCCAAAAGGAAATCTCAAAACCATACAAACACATGGAAATTAAATAACTTGCTCCCAAATGATTGTTAGGTCAACAATGAAATCAAGGTGTTCAAAAATTACTTGAACTGAACAATAATAGTGACACACCTATCAAAACCTCTGGGATACAGCAAAAGTGGTGCTAAGTGGAAAGTTCATAGCATTAAATGCCTACATCAAAAAGTCTAAAAAGAGCACAAACAGACAATCTAAGGTCACACTTTAAGGAGCCTGAGAAACAAGAACAAACCAAACCCAAACCCAGCAGAAGAAATGAACCAACATCAGAGCAGAACTGTTTGAAATTGAAACAGAAAAAAATACAAAAAATAAATGAACAAAAACCTGGCTCTTTTAAAAGATGAATAAAATTGATAGACCATTAGCAAGATTAACCAAGAAGAGAGAAGATCCAAATAAGCTCAATTAGAAATGAAATGACAGATATTACAATTGATACCACAGAAATACAAAAGATCATTCGAGGATACTATGAACACCTTTATGTGCATAAACTAGAAAACCCATGGGAGACGGATAAATTCCTGAAAATATACAACCCTCCCAGATTAACCCAGGAGGAAATAGAAACTCTGAGTAGACCAATAACAAGCAGTGAGATTGAAATGGTAACTAAATAGTTACCACCAAAAAAAAAAAAGTCCAGGACCAGATGAATTCACAGCTGAATTCCATTAGATATTCAAAGAAGAATTGAACCAGTCCTACTGACACTGTTCCAAAAGAGAGAAAGAGGGAATCTTCCCTAAATCATTCTATGAAGCTAGTGTCACCCTAATACCAAAACCAGGAAAGGGCATAAGAAAAATAAAACTACAGATCAATATCCCTGATGAACATAGATGCAAAAATCTTCACCAAAATACTAGCTAACCAAATCCAACAGCATATCAAAAAGATAATCCACCATGATCAAGTGGATTTCATACCAGTGATGCAGGGATGCTTTAACATATGCATGTCAATAAATATGATACACCACATAAACAGAATTAAAAACAAAAATTACACGATCATCTCAATTGATGCAGAAAAAGCATTTGACAAAAGCCAGCATCACTTTATGATTAAAACGTTTAGCAATATCAGCATAGAAGGGACGTACTTTGTGGTAATAAAAGCCATCTATGACAAACCCACAGCCAACATTATACTGAACAGAAAAAAGTTGAAAGCATCCCCCTGAGAACTGGAGCAAGTAAGATATGCCCACTTTCATGACTTCTATTCAACATAGTACTGGAAGTCCTAGCAAGAGCAATCAGACAAGAGAAAGAAATAAACCATCCAAACTGGTAAAGAGGAAGTCAAACTATTACTGTTTGTGATGATATGATCATATACCTAGAAAACCCTTAAAGACTTATCGAAAAAAGCTCCTAGAACTAGTAAATGAATTCAGCAAAGTTTCAGGACACAAAATGAAGGTACACAAACCAGTAGTCCTGCTATACACCAACAGCGACAAAGCTGAGAATAAAATCAAGAACTTAACCCCTTTTACAATTGCTGCAAGAATAAAATAAATAAAATAAAATAATATAAAATATTTAAGAATATATTTAACCAAGGAGGTGAAAGACCTCTACAAGGAAAACTACANTGTGATGATATGATCATATACCTAGAAAACCCTTAAAGACTTATCGAAAAAAGCTCCTAGAACTAGTAAATGAATTCAGCAAAGTTTCAGGACACAAAATGAAGGTACACAAACCAGTAGTCCTGCTATACACCAACAGCGACAAAGCTGAGAATAAAATCAAGAACTTAACCCCTTTTACAATTGCTGCAAGAATAAAATAAATAAAATAAAATAATATAAAATATTTAAGAATATATTTAACCAAGGAGGTGAAAGACCTCTACAAGGAAAACTACAAAACACTGCTGAAAAAAAATCATAGATGACACAATACTGCCAAAAGCAATCTACAAATTCAATACCATTTCCATCAAGATACCATCATAATTCTTCACAGAACTAGAAAAAGCAATCCTAAAATTCATATGGAACCAATAAAGAGCCACATACCCAAAGCAAGGCTAAGCAAAAAGAACAAACTGGAGGCATTACATTACCCAACTTCAAACTATGCTATAAGGCCACAGTCACCAATACAGCATGGTACTGGTATAAAAACAGGCTTATAGAACAATGGAACATAATAGGGAACCCAGAAATAAAACCAAATACTAACAGTCAACTGATCTTTGACATAGCAAACAAAAACATAAAGTGGGGAAAGGGCACTTTATTCAACAAATGGTGCTGGGATAATTGGCAAGCCACATGTAGAAGAATGAAACTGGATCATCATCTCTCACCTTATACAAAAATCAACTCAAGATGGATCAAAGACTTAAATCTAAAACCGGAAACCATAAAAATTCTAGAAGACAACATTGGACAAACCCTTGTAGACACTGGCTTAGACAATGACTTCATGACCAAGGGCCCCAAAGCTAGTTTCTCAGAGATCCATGGCGAGGATGGGCAGTCCCCAGTCCCTTCATTCAGGCTCCCTAGGAGCCATTCAGACCTGTGCTGGGAAGCCAGAGTGTCCTGTGACTTCCAAAGGAGTCCACAGATCCCCCGCAATAGTTCTTAACCAGTCTGTAATGTCTGAAAGGACAGATATGGAATTAAGAATGTGGATGCCAAGGAAGATCACCGAGACCAGGCAGAAAGTTGAAACTCAATCCAAAGACGCCAAGCAATCCAGTAAAATGATTCAAGAGCTGAAAGAATAAATAGTCATCTTTAAAAAGACTAAAACTGAGCTTCTTAAACTGTAAAATTCTCTAGAAGAATGTCATAGGAAAATTGGAAGTATCAACAGCAGAACAGACCAAGCTGAGGAAAGACTCACAGAGCTCTCAAAGACTAGTTCTTTCAATCAACACAGCCAGACAAAATTTTTTTAAAAGTAATGATTAGAAAAATGAACAAAGCCTGCAAGAAATATGGGATTATGTAAAGAGACCAAATCTATGACACAGTGGCATTCCTGAGAGAAAAGGAGAGACAATAAGCAAACTGGTAAATATATTTGAGGACATAGTCCACAAAAATTTCCCTGGAAAATCTGATGATTACGTATGTGTCTTGGGGATGATCTTGAGTAAAATGTTGCGGGAGTTGTCTGTATTTCCTGAATTTGACTGTTACCCTTGCTAGAAAAGCAAGACTGGGGAAGTTTTAGTGAATATCTTGAAACATGTCTTCTAAGTTGTTTCCTTTCTCCCTGTCCCTTACAGGGATGCCAGTAATTTGTTGATTTGATCTCTTTATATAATCCCATACTTCTCAAAGCTTTTGTTCACTCCTTTTCATTCTTTTTTCTTTATTTTTGTCTGTCTTATTTCAGAGAACCAGTCTTCAAGTTCTAAGATTCTTTTCTCGGTTTGGTTTATTGTGCTGTTAATACTTGTGATTGCATTGTGAAAATCTTGTATTATTCAGCTCTGGCAGATCCATTAGGGTCTTTCTTTATACCAGCTATTTCATCCTTCAACTTCTATATCACTTTATTGGGGTTGTTACTTTCCTTGGATTGGGTTTTGCCATCCTGCTGAATCTCAGTGATCTTCATTCCTATCCATATTCTGAATGCTATTTCTGTCATTTATGCCAGTTCAGTCTGGTCCGGAACCCTTGTTGGAGAGAACTGGTGTGGTAATTTGAAGGACATACAAACTCTGGCCATTTGAGTTACTGGAGTTCTTGGGCTGGTTTTTTCTCATCTCTGTTGTTGGTGTTCCTTTAACTGAACTGTAGATTGAGTGCAGTCAACAGACTTCTTTTCTGAATGTTTCCACCAGGCTGTATTTAAGTCATATATCATCTTAATGATACATGGTACCTTGGAGGATGCTGCTAACCTATTTAGTAGGAGCGGTGGGGTAGAATAAATTCTCATGGAATCATGTAGGCTCTCACTGTTTCTTTGACTTTCTCTCTTATGGTTCCCCCACTCCATGCCATTGTCATTGGCTTCCTAATTGTCCATCAAACACCTCAATCATGTGCCAGTATTCTGTTACACAGTTACTCTGCCTGTAATATTTTTCCCTGTGATGCCCATCCCCCTGGTCACCTTCATCATCTCTCCCAAGTCTTTATATATCATCTTCTCAATGAGGCAATCTCTGACTACTCTATTTAAAATTGCAATGTGATCCCTATCTCTTGCAGTTACCCCTAGAATCTTAATCCTCTTTATACTGCTCTACTTTTTAAATGAATGCACTAGTTACCTGATAGCATAGTGTAGAACTGCTTGATTTATTATGTTTGCTGTGTATTTCCTCCTCTCTTCATTGAATGATGCAAGATCATTATGGGCAAGCATTTTTTATAATGTTTCATTCATTGATGTAGCATCAGCGTCAAGAAAAGCACTTGGAATACAGGAAGTATTCAGTTAATATTTGTGAAATACATGAATGAATGATTAGGGAGTGAATGCACAGGTTCTATTATATATTTACCATGGAATATACATTTAAAAAAATCCAATGTATTAGAATAATATATGAATGAAATGAATGTAGGCTTAATGAGTCACATGTACATTTGGTAAGAAGTTTTATAAGAGGATTTATTTGATTTTGTGGGGATAAATATTTTCAGGATTTAAAAATTGCAATGTGTATGTTTTCATCAATAAAATAAGGAAAATAAGTCTGAATGTCTGTCAAAACTAAGGAAAACAAGCCTACATGTCTGCCTCTATGACTGTGTAAAATCAAATAACACTTGGGGAGCCTGGAGCAAGAAGAAAAAGCTGAACTGTGCATATTTGACTTCGGAAACAAATGGCTGTGCAATCACTTTCAATACTCAAAATTAAAATTAGAAAAGCAATGTTGGAGGAATGGCTGGGGAGTAGTTTAGGAGGAATCTGATAGGATATACATTAAGGAAGATCTTGAGTTTGCAATAAGAGACTGTTTGCTGAGCCTGAATGTTTGGGTTCTTCAGAACTATTAAACCTCCTTCAGACTTGACCAGTCAATACAAATAAATTAAATGTTTATTCTGCTCATCTCCTTCACTTGAAATAACTGGAATTCTTTGCTGAATGGAAAAAAATAGGACTGGGAAAAAAATAGAGCTCTTTTCTTGGAATGGTGGCTTTGAAACAATGGGTTAATCTACTTGTAACTATTGTGTTCTTCTGCTTTGATTACATTCTCTGAGAGTTAACACCAAAAATGTAAAGGTAGACAGGGGAGGCAATAACTGGTATCCAATCTTTTCCTAATGATAAAACAGCTTGTCTTAACAATCCTTGACATATAACACATTCTTAAATTTCTAATTAAGTTCCTTATTCTCCAATACAGTAGTCCCCAATAGACAGTAGCATCAATAAGCAAGTAATTTATGCATTTGTTAAATATTTGTTTAGATCACCTGCTATATGCCTTTAAACATTTTAGGCATTTCAATTCACAAAGATAAATTCTAAAAATATGCATGCCATCTTAAATCACAGTCAAACTTGTGTGAGAAGTTGGGGCACAGATGAGAAGGACTTGGCAGTGTGGAGAGGATATGCTAGAAAGATATACCTGGTGGAAAAAGAAGGGCTTGATTACTAAGACTTTTTTTTTCCTTCTCATTTATTTTCTTCGGAGATCTTTGCCTCTTCCATGATGTTAATAATCATTTATAAGTGTAGAATCATAAATGTTTATCTCAACACTGGCATTTTTTGAGGTTCATCCTTCAATATTCAATTGCTTACTCTGTATCACAGTTGTATATCCTAAAACACCCTAACAGAATGTGTAAGAAACTGATTAAACAACTCACATCTGCATGTTTTCTTAAAAATAAACTCACATGCACAAAATGCTAGTTATTCCTGCAGTGTTCATATGGTGACTCCTTTTTGCCTTATTCTCCCTATCCAATCTATTTTTTGCTTCTCTAATTCATCATTGTCTTTTTCTTACACACAACTTTTGCCTTTATCCAAAGTTTATAAAATGTGTAATCTATTTTATTATATAATTAACCATCTGTGCTTGCCCATAGGCTAATTCTAACATTGAGATATTGTTTCTATTTTTATAAACCTTATTTTCTGACATGCTCTATAATTTTTATTTACTCATTCATATAGAGTTGTAAGGATCTATTTTGTACCTTTTTCTCCTCTGCTCTCTGCCTTGAGAGTCTGACCTCTACTGACAGCAGCACAAAGCTCCTTCTCTCTTTAGATTTCAGATGTATTTGGCCAACTGAGACTCTAAACAGGAAATTTGAGAGAAAAAGGAAAGGGAGTCCAGCTTACTTACTATTCCCCACCCTTGGCTCCCTGCATGAAGTACTGGCTCTTACTGGCTTTGTCCCTTCATCAAAGCTCGTAAGTCCTTCTGAGCAGCCCTCTCTATATTACTCTCTCCTTCTACATTTCTGAAAATTCTCTTCCTGTTTTCTCAGGGCTTGGTAAATACCTCTTCTCTGTTCCTACCAGCTAATAGTACTGCAGTAGACCTTGTGGTTTTCTTAAATGATGACGCACATTTGTAAACAGCCCTTTAATTAACCCTCCTTGAATTATCCTAAATTGAATAAGCCATCTGTTTCCTGCTGTGACACTGACCTGCAAAATCTTCTTTTTTAAAAAATTTACTTATTGTGAAAAAAAGTAATTCTTTTAATCAATCTCTCTGCTAAAATTAAATTGTTCTAAAACTCAAGGTCAAGTTGACTCTCTATTTTTTTACACTTTCTTAAATGCTGTAAGTACTGACAATTCAAATTTGAGTCATATGTTTCCTGTACACTTCTTGTTTTCTCTAGTTTCTAAGTGTACTTATTTCATGTGTTGACAAATACAGTATATGTATTTATGCTAAGCTCATCTACTTCCATTACTATATTTTTTTGTTAGCATTATACATTTATCTGAAATACATTATTCTTAGATATCTATGATTTATAAGTCTAATTTGGACCATGTATGTTCCATGTCTGTTAGGCAGTTTGTCATACTTGGATGACAGACTTTGGGCCTGGAGTTGATGTTTGCTAAGATAAGAAATATGCATACCAAACAACTTGCACAACAGCTATTTAATCTTATAATTTAGAGTTGAACTTTAAATATACTCTTAATCACATTAAAATGTCAAAAAGAGGTTGGAAAACACACAAAGGTTTAATTTATCTGCAATTGTAGGAGGTGTTTCATCAGGTACTCTCATTAGCAAATTTAATTATAGGAAGCAAGACAATATTACTTTATAGCTTTAAAGATGTAATTAGTGTTCAAAAGTTAATCTAAATTAACTTACACATCAAGTAGCTCAAACATTTTCCATTCTATGGAGAATTTCACTGGGTAAAAAATCTTTTGTCTTGTGGGCTTTAAAATTCTCATAGTTGTACAAACAAATAATGGCTGCAAACTGGTTCTAGAGTTTTTTCCAAGAGGCTTTTGGGCTTTGGTTTCAAATAAATACAACTATGTAATTTTTATCAATGCATTAGTATCATATATTTATAATTAATATATGTCATCACTCCCATATATACATATATGTGTATATATAGTATGTATATAGTTTATATACATATATATATTATATAGTATATGTGTATATACATAGTATTGATATGATGGTAAAGACTAGTTTGATTTTCAAATAAAAGTTAAAATAATTAGAAAAGCATTAAGGAAAAAATGCTGTCAAATTTTTTTGATCCAGTTACCATTTTGTTTGCTTAAGGGGAAGCCAAAAAGACTTCCTTCCAAAACTAAAATTATCATGCATATAGAGCAGTACTCTTTCCCAGAACTCATGCTATCTGTAAGAAATTTTCCAATTTCTGATCTCATCCTCACCTTAACTGTGTAAGGTATTTTGTATTTCTTTCTGTGGCAAGACACTCAAATGACACTCACTGTGGGACATGGATTGATGTATCTGGTGGTGGTCTGCATTAACATATTTGCAACTTTGATTTTTAACTTAAGGAAATTGCTGAGTGCAGGATAATTATTCATGAGCACTTGGAGGCATGGATAGGTGGGTGTGGAATAGGACAAGAAATCATGTTATGCATTCCCCTACCTGGTTTTCTAATCTTGCTTTATAAACCCTATGGAAGAAGTGTAGACTGGCACCAAAGATCTGCCTTCATTAGTTCTGTAAAATGGACGAGCAAAGTCTGGTTATTGTTTTTTCAGGCAAAAGCAAAATGTCATTTTAGAATAGGATTTTCTTATTATCTTCCTTTTTCTTTCCACTCTTCTGTCCTTCCTTTCATTCTTTTTATTCACTTTCTCCTTCCTTCATCAAGGGAATTATCCAGGGAGTATTACTATATACAGAGAGAATAAATGGTGGAAATGTTGCTTAACCATTCCCTTCCTAAGAAGTTAAAATATTCTTCCAAAAAAAATCAAACTTTGTCAATTTTATGTGTAAGTTTGACAAGACTTCAAAGAACAATGACTTCAGCTTTAAACGATTTCTTTCGGACAATAAGAAAAAAAGGAATGACTACTTGGATTATTTCAAAGTATAATCTTTACAAATTTTCATACTAAAACCAAGAAAGAAAGATAATTAATGGCCACTGTTGATTAATGCTGGGTATAAAAATAATAATTTTAAATGATAATTTCAAAATATATTTATAACATTTCCAGAATCAAAATTGAATCACCATCAATAAATTCATTAATCCATTTCTCCACACAAGTGTTTAAAGAAAAAATTCTCAATGCTACTATTATGGTTCGGATGTGGTTTGCACCACCCCGTACCAAAACTCTTGTTGAAATTTAATTGTCAATGTAACCATGTTGGGAGGTGGAACCTTAAGGGAGGGAGCCTACTGCGAAGTGCTCAGTCATATCAACTTTTCCCTTATGGGCCTCTTGGTACCCTTCTCTCAGTAGTTAGTGAGTTCTTGCTCTCAAGGAAATGGATCAGTTCCCAAGAAAGCAGATTGCTACAAAGCGAGGTCCCTCTTCATGTTTGGTTCTTTTTCACATATGTCCACGTTCCCTTTGACCTTCTTCACTGTGTTTTGATCTAGCATGTGGCCCTTACCAGAAGCCAAGCAGATGCCAACACCATCCCTTTTAAATTTCCCAGACTGCAAAACCGTGAGCTAAATAAGCCTTTTTTTCTTTATAAATTGCCCAGCCTCGGGTATTCTATTATAGCAACACAAGATGGACTAATACAACTTTTTTCTATTTGTTTTCTCTAGGTAGGCTCAGAGCCTTCTAGAGTGTAACAATGGCTCCCCAAACACCCTAATCCCCAAAACCTGTGAATGTACTACCTTTCATGGCAAAAGGGACCTTGCAGTTCTGATGAAGACTCCTGATATGAGAGGGTCATCCTGAATTATCCACACGGGCTCAATGCGGTCACAAAGGTTCTTGTAAGACTTAGGTAAAAGTGGCAGAGTCAGAGAAAGAGATGTGAGTATGTAAGCAGAGATGGGGCAAGGAAGAGGGGCAAAATTGTTTGACTATATTACATTGTTGACATTGGAGATGGAGGAAGAGACCCTGAATGCAGTAGTCCTCTAGAAGCTAAAAATCCAAAGGAAAATGAAATTCTCCTAAAGTGTCTTCAGGGAACACAGCCCTGCTTAAACTTCCATTCTAGCCCAGTGAAACTAATTTCTGACTTCTAAACCCAACAACTCTAAGGAAATAAATTTGTGTAATTCAACCCAGTAAAAATTATATACAGCAATAAGAATTAATATATTCTCCATCAAAAAATGCCTTTTATCATGAGGTCAGGCTGTAAAGTCAACCTGACTGCATTCAGTTCTCAGGTCTGACACTAGCTGCATATACGGAAAAAGTTGCTTAACTTATTTTTCCGCATCTTCTCATTACAGGACCTTATAGACATATATTAAGCACTTATTACTAGAAACTAAGTAAACATTCAACAAATTTCAGGTATTGTGACTCATGATCTTTTATTTTATTGTTTCCTGGATTGATTTCAGATGCCTCAACCTGGAAATCAAAGACCTATATAACCTGGCTCCAAATGTGCTTTACAAACAATTGCAACAAGTCACCTCCGGGGTCATTCTTCTCGAAAGAAACAAACAAACAAACAAAAATTCATTCTTGCTCTTTTCTGTTTCTGAATGATTTTCTCCTCTTTCTTGCTTATTTAAATTTCATACTGACTTGAATATCCGAATATAATCTTACTTAATCTGTGTGGCCTTTCTGGCTTATTTCATTATTGAGGTCTGGTTCTTTCTATTTAACAGTTGTGTATTCAATTCAAAAAGTGTCTGAAGTGACTTGTCTGCAACACTAATTTAGCGATTAAGCTTGTGTAAGGGAGACAAAACTTTACCTCTACTCTTTTAGGGCCCTGTATGGGTCTGAGAATTACATAGACATAAAACAAATTAACAGAAGAAAAGCATACAAATTTAATGTAAATTTTACATGACACAGGAGCCCACACAAGAAAATGAAGACTCAAAGAAGTGGCAAGACTCATCTTTTTTTGGTTGAATGAAGAGAGCCAATTGCGGAAAAGTAAATAAATTATATGGGGAAGCTAAAAGAAAATAACAGTTATTTTACCAATGTCTGTTTTTACATAATTCTCTCAGTTATGACTCTCCATTGAAGAATGTTTCTTTTCAGCTGGTACAGTGCAGACATCTTTCACGGAGGCCTTTTTGTCTCTTGTTTTCAGAGAGAAAAGAAGATTAGAATGTCTTTCTTGCATTTGCTGTTTTTCAAGTTCCTTTAGCTCAAAACAATACTTAGGACTCAGTGGCCTACTATGGGGTGGCATATTCTGCTACTCTCCACTTTCTTTTGTGATGTAATTTGTTAATATCTAACACAGATAATTATTTTAGTGTTTAACATTTTGTGGGAAAATGTGTCTAGGCTTTTACAGAATTGTATACAACCCACCATATTCTGGAATTTTTAATTAAATTATAAGATCATAAGTATAAAGATAAGTAATCTCTGCTGCACATATAATATCAAGAAAATAAACATTCACTATGTAATGATGACATAAATCTATGGACAGAGATATAATAATTATTTGATCTATAGGAACATTTACATCAGAATATAAACAAGTAATACATTTTATTTCACATTTTTAATAATAATAGAATATGCTAATATATAAGATATATCTAAAATAAGTCAATGATCATTTAAAGAAAACTCAATCTGAGCATTTTCTGTGTCCAAAGAATGTACAAAAAAGGTGAATCTATGAAATGGTATATTAATGTACTGCTAATGCCAAGAAAACCCCGTGCTTGATACTATCTTAACATTGAATACCAATTTTAAAATGCACTGTTACTCTAAGGTTGAAAGTCATCAAGAAAGGTGTTAGTGTAAAATGGTTTTGTAGCTTATTTGATTACATATCTGAGAGAAAAGAGGGATCTTAACATCCTAGTGCATTCTAAAATGGACAGTTTCTTTAGAACTAAAGACAAGAAGTCATGATTTTTGCTAAGATTTCTGAAAATAAGTATTTCCTTGTAATCAAATCTAAAATATTAACTGTAATATGGAAATAGTTACTTCTGTATTTTGTAACAGAGAACAAAGAACCTATAATACATAGCTTCAATTATCTCCAGATATCTCAAGAAAGATAGGGGAAAAAAAGCAGTATCAGTATCACCTTATAAGTTTATCAAAATACATATATATATACCCCCATCCCTATCCCAGCCCCTTGTTTAATAAAACTTGAGCCACCTGCCCAGATAATGATTTCAGGTTAGTTTCTAAGTTAACTCATACAGGTTTAGTTCACCGTATCTCAAATAGCTGAAACCAAATTGTTTGGATTTTGGAGGTTTTCAGATTTGGGAATATCTGCATATATCAGTCCTATTACAGGGATGGGACTCAAGTCAACACAAATTTCACTTATGTTTCATATACACCTCATACACATCACCTCAAGGTAATTTTATACAATTACTCTTGCATAAAGTTGCCACTGGTGCATCCATCCTGCATTATGCCATGTTATTAACCTTGTGGGCATGATTGGGTAAGGGAATCTGAGCATGCTCTGAAAAGATACATGGCAGCTGAAGGAGGCAGGAAGGGTTGTTTTTCCCTTGCAGACACTAAATAGACAGTTGTGCACCTTCGTTTATTTCTGGTATCATGTCAGTGCTCAAAACGTTTAGGAATTCGGAGTATTTTGAATTTTAGATTTCAGATTAGAGATGCTCAACATATTTCACAGTGTGTGAGAGGGGTGTGGGTGTGGGTGTGGGTGTGTAGGTGTGGGTGTATGCTACAAATATAATACCAGGGAGCTATGATTCCCCTTTTTTTGTCTTAATTTGCCTGCAAATCATAGTTTTACTAGAAATAGACAATACAGTGATAACACAAAGATATTTTGAGTTTGGCTCCAGATCACCTCGATAAAGTGGATACCTCGATAAAGCAAGTCACACTAATTTTTGAATTCCCAGTGCATATAAAAATCATGTTTACATTATACTATAGTCTGTTAAGTGTTCAATAGTACACATCTTAATTTAAAAGTTTTAAAATACCTTATTGCTAAAATGCTAACAGTTACCTAAGCCTTTAGTGATTCGTAATCTTTGTGCTGGGGGAGGGTCCTGCCTTGATGTAGATGGCTGCTGAGATTAGGATGGTAGTGTCGCTAAAGGTTGAGGTGGCTGTGACAACTTCTTAAAATAAGACAACAATGAAATTTATCTTATCAATTGACTCTTCCTCTTATAAAAGTTTTATCTGTAGCATGTGATGCTGTTTGATAGCATTTTAATCATATTAGAACTTTTTTCAAAACTGGAGTTTATCCTCTCAAACTCTGCCACTGCTTTATCAACTATATTTGTATACTATTTTAAACCCTTTTCTAATTTCAACAATCCTCACAGCATCTTTACCAGGAGTAGGTCCCATCTGCAGAAACCAATTTTTTTACTCATCAGTAAGAAGCAGCTCCTCATACATTCAAGTTTTATCATGAGATTGCAACAAAGCATCTTCAGGCTCTACTTCTAATTTTCATTCTTTTATTATTTCCACCACAACTGTGGTAAGTTCCTCCACTGAAGTCATGGGCCACTCAAAGTCATTTATGAGGGTTGAAATCAACTTCCTTTACACTCCTGTTATTAAACTGCTGTTAATGTTGATGTTTTATGCTCCTCCAAAAAAACAAAAACAAACAAACAAACAAACAAACAAAAAACACAAGGGTTCTTAATGATATCTAGAATGGTGAAGTCTTTCCAGAAGATTTTTAATTTACTTTGCCCAGATCCATTGGAGAAATCATTATCTGACTGCTACAACCTTACAAAATGTATTTCCTGAACAGTAAGAAATGAAAATCAAAATTGATCCATAGGCTACAGAATGAATAAATGCATGAAAACAACATAAATTCCTTGTATATCTTTATCAGAGCTGTTGGGTGACCAAGTACATTGTCAATGGGCAGTAATATTTTGAAAGGAATATCTTTGTCTGAGCAGTAGGTCTCAACATGGGGCTTAAAATATCCAGTAAACCATTCTGTAAATATAATAAATGTGCTGTCATCAAGGTTTTTTGTTGCATTTATAGAAAAAAGGCAACGTTGATTTAGCATAATTCTTAAGGGCTGTAAGATCTTTAGAATGGTAAATGAGCATTGGCTTCAACTTAAAATCACCACCCGCATTAACCTCTAACATGAGAGTCTGTCTGTCCTTTGAAGAAGTTTTGAGGTTGGGTATTGACTTCTCCCTGGCTATTACAGTCCTAGATGATATATGTATATTTTTTTCCAATAGAAGGCTGTTTTGTCTACACTGAATATCTGTTGTTTAGTGTAACCACTCTCATCAATTATTTTAGTCAGATCTTTAGGATTACTTGTTGCAGCTTCTGCATCAGCATTTGCTACATCACCTTGAACTCTTATGTTAAAAACACAGCTTTTTTCTTTAAACCTCATGACTGAATCTCTATTTGTGTCAAGCATTTCTTCTGCAGCTTTCTCTCTTCTCTCAGTCTTCACAGAATTGAAGAGACAAAGGACCTTGCTCTGGATCAGGCCTTGTTTCAAGGGAATGGTATAGCTGGCTTTATCTTCTATCCAGACCACTAAAACTTCCTCCACGTTGGCATTTTAGCCTTCCTATCATTCATATGTTCACTGGAGTAACAATTGTGATCTCCTTCAGGAATTTTCCTTTGCATTCACAACTTGACTAACTGGTGCAAGAGCCTTAGGCCAGAACCTTTTGATATGATTTTTCTCACTAAGCTATTAAGCTTAGTGATTACATTTAAGATGAATGATTGCATTTCTAGATTTTGAATTAAAATAAGAGATGTGCTAATTTTCCTTTCACTGAACACTTAGAGACCATTGTAGGGTAAGTAACTGGCCTAATTTCAATATCGTTGTGTCTCAGAGAATAGAAAGGTCTAGAAAAGGATGAAAAACAGGGGAACTTCCTGTTGGTGCAGCAGTTAGAACACAGGCAACATATTTTGCTTAAGTCTGCCATTTCTATGGGCATCAGTGAGTAGCATCCTAAAATAATTACACTAGTAACATAAAAAGTCACTGATCACTGGTCTCCAATTCAGACACACTAATAATGAACAGAAAATTAAAATATTGTTGAGAATAACCAAAATGTGACACAGAGACATGAAATGAGCACATGCTCTTGGAAAAATGGTGCCAATAGACTGGATAGATGCAGAGTGCTACAAACCTTCCATTTTTAACAAATACAAGATCTATAAAGCAGAATAAAGCAAAGCACAATAAAGCAAGGTAAGTGTATATGTAAATTTGTATCAGAAATCCAATAACATTTTTGATCATCTCTTTGACTCCCTTTAAATATATTAGCTTGAAATACTGTTCAAAACTTTGTTAAAATTGAGTTCAATTTGCTACACTTTAAAGGGCATAAGTTCTTCAGAAAATTGTCTTAAAGAAAACGCTAAATGGGACAGTCTTCCAATGCTTCATGTTACCAAGAGTTGTTAAAAAGTAGAGCTGGGAGGGGCGGAGCAAGATGGCCGAATAGGAACAGCTCCAGTCTCCAACTCCCAGTGCGAGTGACACAGAAGACTGGTGATTTCTGCATTTTCAACTGAGGTACTGGGGTCATCTCACTATGGAGTGCCGGACAATCGGTGCTGGTCAGCTGCTGCAGCCCCACCAGCGAGAGCTGAAGCAGGGCGAGGCATTGCCTCACCTGGGAAGCACAAGGGGAAGGGAATCCCTTTTCCTAGCCAGGGGAACTGAGACACACAACACCTGGAAAATCGGGTAATTCCCACCCCAATACTGTGCTTTAAGCAAACGGGCACACCAGGAGATTATACCCACACCTGGCCGGGAGAGTCCCACGGCCACTGAGCCTCCCTCAGTGCTAGCACAGCAGTCTGTGATCTAACTGCAAGGCAGCAGCAAGGCTGGAGGAGGGACACACGCCATTGCTGAGGCTTAAGTAGGTAAACAAAGCCGCTGGGAAGCTGGAAATGGGTGGAGCTCACAGCAGCTCAAGGAA
>NW_016806973.1:5069094-5079315 GCF_001698545.2 Rhinopithecus bieti | reverse complement strand
TGGGAACTGAACAATGACATCACTTGGACTCCGGAAGGGGAACATCACACATCGGGGCCTATCATGGGGAGGGGGGAGGGGGGAGGGATTGCATTGGGAGTTATACCTGATATAAATGACGAATTGATGGGTGCTGACGAGTTGATGGGTGCAGCACACCAACATGGCACAAGTATACATATGTAACAAACCTGCACGTTATGCACATGTACCCTAGAACTTAAAGTATAATTAAAAAAAAAAATTAAAGCTGGGAGTATGATATTTAAATAGTTCCTTTCTCTACCAAGTTTCACTAGAAAATTAAGCCCCAATGTCCTAAAGTATCCATTATATTCGAATTAACTTTTATTCTGTTCCCCTTGATTGGACTATTTATGTACCATCATTGGATAAATTCAAGAAATCTGACATCATTTTCGGTCTCTGTTGTTCAGATGACCAACCTGGTCATCTACTGATATATACTTATATGTGGGTAAAATAAGTATTCCTACTATGAGTAAATAAGTATTTCTTTCTAGGAGTAAAATAAATATTTCTCACTGGGAGTTTTAATCCATACTTTAGCTTTCAATATACTGGTTTGTATCTACTGATCTGTATCTAATGATCTTGAAAGCTAAACTATGGATTATAACTCCTAGTAACAAAATACTTATTTTATCCAAATTAATTCAGCAGTGTCTTAAAGGGGTAGGAAGCTACTACACTATATTATAATGATTTAAACTCTCAGGTGAATTTCTATTTATCATCTTACCAAATTAAAAGGCTTTTTTTTTTATTTGCTCTATTAGACACACAAATATCTGCTCATGATCTGAACTCTAGATGAAGTATCTTACTCCTTAATGCTTTTGCACATTCTGCTCCTTGAAGCCAGATTACCCACAGTCCATCATGATTGTCCTCAGATGTTTCTAGGCTAGTTGTATTTTATTGTAATTACATATTTAATTTAATGCCACATAAATCTATGGAATATTAAGTATAATAAGATGGCGACATTTGTTTTTATTAAACTGAAATAGAGTGCATTGGAAGATTACATTGTGGCAAATAACTGCTGCTGAACAAGTGTCAGTGAAATACCTATAAAACTTTGGGAAAATAATCAAAGCTGCAATAAAGAATTTTTACAATAAGATTGTTTTGCAAAGTACCTGTAAGTTTTGTTTCTGTTTTCACAAAGCAAAGTAGGAATTCAGAGATATTATCTTCTGAGGTATGGAAGATCTCTGCCACTCAGGGAAAAGCTGCAAGGCAATCTATGCCTTTTTCTGCCTACACATAAATTAATATACGGAGTCCTGTTGTTTTTCTACTGCTTTACATGTGAAATGAGGCTTTATTCTCCCTAAGCTTCCTCATATTTAAAACTTGTCATATATTTATCTTTTTTTTTTTATGAGCGCATTTAAAATGTACTCTACATTGTCACCTATCAAGGTCCCTATCGAGGAGTTCGTACAGTCAATAAATAAGGAAATAGGATCCTTCTTCCTGGCTCACTGGTTTCGTTATCACTTACATTTTCTGCCTTATAATTTTACTCTATAATTTTATAAAATGCCTAATTTATTTAGTTAGACTTTGCTATTTATAAATATATTAAAACTATAAATTTTCTTTTGAGGATCACCTTAGATGCACCCAAGATATTATACTGTGCACAATTTTATTTTATATTTTTAAATTGGTTTTAGTTTATAGTTGTTCTTGGGCCAGGAAGAAGGAGCCTATTTCCTTATTTATTGACTGAACAATCCCCTTGATAGGGACCTTGATAGGTGACAATGTACAGTACATTTTAAATGCTCTTATAAAAAAAGATAAGTATATGACAAGTTTTAAATATGCAGAAACTTACGGAGAATCAAGCCTCATTTCACATGTTCTTGGACACAAGCATTTTCTAAGTGACAACTTAAATACTCCAATGGAAAGAATTTTAATAATAATAATTATGAGTTCTAGAGTTGTGGCACTGTGATCAGAACATGGTTTATTGTAGACTGTTGCTTTATATAACCCATTTAAGTTTTCATTGTTACTTATAGAGTCAGTTATCACGTATGTCCTATGGACTGTTGAAAAGAAGCTATACATTCTAAGGTTGTAATATTTATTAAGACAGACCTTATTAAGTAGACTATTTGTTGTTCATTTAAGTCTATCATAAATGAAAAAGTAAATAAAAGATACTTCATTTTTTTCATCTATTACCTTTTTTCTTTTGGTAATAACTGCTTAACAAATTTGGGAATATGTTATTGCAATCATGGACATTTAAACTTTTTATTTTAATTTTGTTGGTACACAGTATTATGTATTTATGGGGTACACAAGAATTTTTGGTAGAGGCATGCAATGCATATTAATTGCATCAGGAATAATGGGGTGTCCATTCCCCTCAAGCATGTATCTTTTGCATTACAAAAAAACACAATTATACTGCTTCAGCTATTTTAAATGTGCAATTAAATTACTATTGACTATAGTCTCCTTGTTGTGCTATCAAGTAGTAGGTCTTATTCATTCTAACTACTTTTTGGTGCCCATTAATCATCCCTCCACCCCCAACTATCCTCCCCAGCCTCTGGTAACCATCCTTCTACTATCGCCATGAGTTCAATTGTTTTCATTTTTATATCTCACAAACAAGTGAGAACAAGTGATCTTTGTCTTTCTTGCCTGGCTTATTTCACTTAACATAATGATCTCCAGTTCCATCCACGTTGTTGCAATTGACAAGATCTCATTCTTTTTTATGACTGAATAGTACTCTATTGTGTATACATAACACATTTTCTTTCTCCATTCATCTGTTGATGAACACATAGGCTGTTTCCAATTCTTAGCTATTGTAAACAGTGCTGCAACTAACACAGGAGTTCGCATATCTCTTCAATATACTGATTTCTTTCCTTTTGTGTATATACACAGCAGTAGGATTGCTGGATCATACAGTAGCTCTATTTTTAGTTTTTTGAGGAATCTCCAAACTGTTCTCCATAGTGGTTGTACTAATTTACATCCCCACCAACAACGTATAAAGGTAAACATTTCCTCCACATCTTCTCCAGAATTTAAATATTATTGCCTGTCCTTTGGATATAAGCCATTTTAACTGAGGTGACTTGATATCCCATTATAGTTTTGACTTGCATTTCTCTGAAAATCAATGATGCTGAGAACATCTTTTCATATGCCTGTTTGCCATTAGTATGTCTTCTTTTCAGAAATGTCTATTCAAATGTTTGCCCATTTTTAAACAGGATTATTAGATTATTTCCTATAGAGGTGTCTGAGCTCATTAAATATTCTGGTTATTAATCCCTTGTCAGATGGGTAGGTTGCAAATATTTTCTACAATTCTGTGGGTTGTCTCTTCACTTCGTTGATTGTTTCCTTTGCTGTGCAGATGTTTTTTAACTAAATGTCATCCCATTTGTCTATTTTTGCATTGTTTTCCTATTCTTGCAGGGTATTATTCAAGAAATCTTTGCCCAGAACAATGTCCTGGAGATTTTACTAAATGTTTTCTTGTAACAGTTTGATAGTCTGAGGTCTTAAATTTACATCTTTAGTCCATTTGTATTTGATTTTTATGTATGGTGAGAGATTCTGCATATGGATATCCAGTTTTCTCAGCATCATTTATTAAAGAGACTGTCTTCCCCAGTGTATGTTCTTGTCACTTTTGTCAAAAATGAGCTCACTCAAGGTGTGTGGGTTTGTTCCTGGGTTCTCTACTGTGTTCCATTGGTCTACATGTCTGTTTTTATGCCAGGATCATGCTGTTTTGGTTACTGTAACTGTGTAGTATAATTTGAAGTCAGGTAATGTGATCCCTCCAGTTTTGTTATTTTTGCTTCAGATAGCTTTGATTTTTCTGGGTCTTTTGTGGTTCCATATAAATTTTAGGATTGTTTTCTCAAATTCTGTGAAGGATGTCATTGGGATATTGATAGGGATTGCATTGTATCTGTAGTTTATTTTGG
The DNA here is from genome assembly GCF_001698545.2 of Rhinopithecus bieti. NCBI lineage: Eukaryota > Metazoa > Chordata > Mammalia > Primates > Cercopithecidae > Rhinopithecus > Rhinopithecus bieti. The sequence continues at coordinate 5,075,308 of NW_016806973.1, read as the reverse complement.
ATAATATAAGCATTTTAACAATATTAACTCTTGCAATCAATAAACATGAAATATCTTTCTATTTTTTGGTGTCTTCAATTTCTTTCATCATTATTTTATAGTTTTTATTATAGAGATCCTTCATTTCTTCCATTAATTCCTGAATATTTAATTTTATGTGTGGCTATGTAAATGAGATTATCTTCTAAATTTCAGATTAACTGTTGGCATATAGAAATGCTACTTATTTGTGTACGTTGATTATGTATATTGCAACTTTACTGAATTTAACAGCTGTAATTGTTGTTTTTGTGGAGTCTTTAGGTTTTTCCAAATATAAAATCTTATCATCTGCCAACACAGATAATTTGATTTCTTCCTTTCCAATTTCAATGTCCTTTATTTCTCTTGTCTGACTGCTCTAGCTAGGATTTCTAGTACTATGTCAAATAACAGTGGTAAAAGTGGGCATTCCTGTGGTGTGCCAGATTTTAGAGGAAAGACTTTCCGTTTTTCCCCAATCAGTATGATACTAGCTGTGGGTCTCTCATACATGGCTTTCATGATCTTGAGGTACGTTTCTTCTATACCCAATTTTTTGAGGGTTCTTTTTTTTTTTTTATCATGAGTGGATGCTGAACTTTATCAAATGCTTTTTCAGCATCCATTGAAATAACAATTTTTGTCCTTCATTCTGTTGATGTGATGCATCACATTGATTGATTTGCATATGGTGAACCATCCTTGCATCCCAGGGATAAATCCTATTTGTCATGAAGTATAATATTTTGATGTATTGTTGCATTCAATTTGTTAGTATTTGTTGAGGATTTTTGCATCAATATTCATCAGAGATACTGCCCTGTAGTTTTCTTTCTTTTTTTTTTTTTTTTTGATGGGTCTTTATCTGGTTTTTGTATCAGGTAATACTGGGCTTGTACATTGAGTTTGGAAATAGTCTCTCCTCCTCTGTTTTTCAGAGTATTTAGAGTAGAATTGGTATTAATTCTTTTTAAAAATATTTGGTAGGATTCAGCACTAAAACAATCAGTTTCCAGGCTTTTCTAACTGAGAGACTTTTTATTACAACTTTGATCTCACTGCATGTTATTGGTCTGTTCAGGACTTGGATTTTTTTTCCTGGTTCAATCTTGGTAGGTTGTGCATATCTAGGAATGTGTCCATTTCTTCTATATTTTTCAATGTATTGGCAAACAGTTGCTCATAGTAGTCACTAATGATCATTTGCATTTCTTCAGTATCACTTGTAATGTCTCCTTTTTCATCTCTGATTTTATTTATTTGGATCTACTCTCTTTTTTCCTTAGTCTGGCTAAAGATTTGTCTATTTTGTTTAACTTTACAAACAAAAATCAACATGTCAGGAAAAAAGAAGGAAATGATAAAGATCAGAACTGAAATAAATCAAATAGTGATCAAATCAGGCATTGAAAAACAATCAATAAAACCAAAATTGATTGTTTGAAAAAAATAAACAAAATTGACAAATCCCTAGTTAGACTAAGAAAAAAGAGAGAAAACTCAGTAAATAAAATCAGAAATGAAATTGGAGACATTACAACAGATGTCTTCCAAATTAAAAGGATTATAAGAGACTGTTACAAGAAATTTTATTCCAACAAATTGAATAACCTAGAGGAAATGGATAAATCATAGAGAAAAGTAACCTACCATGATAGAATCAAGAAGAAAAAGAAAGCTTAAGCATTCCAATAACAAAGAGATTGAAGCAGTGATTAAAAACCTGCCAACGAAGAAAAGGCCAGGATTAGACAGCTTCATGGCTAAATTTTACCAAATATTCGAAGAGAAATTACTACTAATACTTCACAATCTCTTCCAAAAAATAGAGTGAGAGGAAATATTTCCAAACACTTTTTACATGGCCAGCATCACCTTGATATTTATGTCTGACAATGATGCTGGAAAAAAAGAAAACAATAGGATAAATATCTCTAATAAACATCAATTTTAAAATCCTGAGTAAAATATTGGCAAACTAAATTCAACAAAACATAAAAAATATTGTACATCATGACCAGATGGGATTTATCCTTGGCATGCAAGGCTGTTTTGACAGACAAATTAATCAATATGATATATCACATTAACACAATGAAATATAAAATCCACATGATCATCTCAGTTGACATATAAAAGGCATTTGACAAAATTGCATTTCCTTTCTTAATGAAAAGTAACAGTTTAAGTATAGAAGGAGTATTATTCAGCCTAATTAAAGAATAAGATCCTGCCATTTGCCACTACATGCATGGAACTGGAGGATATTACACGAAGTGAAATAAGCCAGACACAGACAGAAAAATATTGAATGACCTCATTTGCATATAGAATCTAAAGAAAATAGAAAGTTCAGACACATAGAGATAGAGAATAAAACAGTGGTTACCAGGGCAAGGGAGTTACAGGAAAGGAAATGGTGAGATGTAGGTCAAGTTATACAAAATAGCAGATATTATACACCTACTATGTGCCACACAATTTTTCTTAAAAAATAAAGTAGTAAATATGTAAAATGAACAAGTCTAGAACTCTTATGCACACATGAAGACTAGAGTTAATAAAATCAGATTGTATTAGGATTATTGTTAAATAAGATTTCATCTGCTTCTTTCATAAAGGTAACTATGTGAGATGAGATATATTATAATTTGCCTCACTACATTAATCATTTTACAGCCTATATGTCTCTCATAACATCATGTTGTAAACCTCAACTATGCAAAATAAATTTACTTTGTAAAAAAGAAATTATATCAGCAAATTAAATGCTATAACCGTCAGGGACAGTAAGCTAGTTCTACAGAGACCAGATTACTGGGGAGTTTCATGTATAGGAAAAATCTGACATCTGTAGGAAACTGACTCAGATTCTATTTGATCTATTGTCTCTAAGAGTAGGAAACAGGAACTATTGAATTGATCATCTGAATTTGGCTAGATTAATCCAGATTTGTCATAAATGAAATGTAAATTTTATGAAACTCGATTTAGAATTTTCCACTCTGTTCTATTATTCCAAGGAACTAATTTACATTAAAGGAAGTAATTTGCATTAAAGTCTCTTATACTCAAGAAAAATTAATTACTTTTATGTCATCATTTTCACCTATGCATTCTAAAATAAATCAGATGCAATATTCCATACATTAATTTCACTTCATTTTAAATTTCTGTGACAATTTTGACTGACCATAAATGTGAGCCTCTGTTTCCACCCAGTTTGTCTAATATAGGATTTTTAAAACACACAGAAATGCATGCCTACAAAATGAGAATAAGTAACATTGTACATGTTGAATGTATATGTATATGTATATGTATTAGTCATTCTCACACGGCTAAAAAGAACTATCTGAGACAGGGTAATATATGAAGAAAAGAAGTTTGACCCAGAGTTCCGCAGGCTTAACAGGAAGCATGACTGTGAGGCCTCAGGAAGCTTACAATCATGGTGGAAGGTGAAGGGGAAGTAAGCATTTCTTACCATGGTGGAGCCAGTGGATAAGGAGGGTGAGGGGTTGCCATACACATTTAAATGATCAGATCTTATTAGAACTCACTCATTATCATGAGAACAGCAAAGGGAAAATCCATCCACGACCAAATCACCTCCCACCAAGCCCCTCTTCCAATTAGACATGAGATTTGGTTGGGGACACAAATCCAAACCATTTCAATATATAATACACATATTTGCATTTTTGAAATGACCATTTTATTGACATAGTAATCAAATGTGTGTGTTTCTGATGCATAGAATGTGTACATTTTGTAATAAACAGATGAATCCTTGTATGTCCATTAATATAAAAAATTACTCCATAATAATCAGACCCGTATAATATTATGTCAAAACCAGTAAGTTCCCTACCTACATTTCATAATAGATTGCATTAATGTGACACAAACTACTTAAACAGAATTTATTGAACTGAGTATATATTTGTCAAGGGAAGATTTATCTATTCATTAACCAGCAAGATGTTATCACCATAAGCACCACTGGGTACTTTCTTCTTTCCCTGTTAAAATATCATTCTGATCTTACATTTATTGCAGGAATTTATCCACTGTATTCAATTTACTTTATTTTTTAATTCATAGTAATAGTACATGAAATAATATGTCACTGGCTCATAAATTATCTTTATTTATATTAGTTAATTTATTAAAGGTACAATTAATCTAATCCCCAATTTAAGAACTATTACTTACACAACTGGCATCTTTCATTGTGTCGCTTTCATATAACAACCCCAATTCTCTTACAGGAATTGTCCTGTAAGGAATTTGTGTTTAATATTTCTCTTCCCATTTTCAAAGTTTAGTGACATATGCATTCATCTCCAAACTTTAAATTGGTTTAGTATTTTATTATTGAACTTTTAAGAAACATATATGATATTATTATTTTCATTAAGGTAAGCAACATTAAAACTTGTATGTGGCCGGGCATGGTGGCTCACACCTGTAATCCCAGCACTTTGAGAGGCTGAGGCAGGTGGATCACGAGGTCAGGAGATTGAAACCACCCTGGCCAACATGGTGAAACCCCGTCTCTACTAAAAATAAAAATTAAAAAAATTAGTTGGACATGGTGGGATGCACCTGTAGTCCTAGCTACTTGGGAGGCTGAGACAGGAGAATTGCTTGAACCCAGGAGGCGGAGGTTGCAGTGAGCTGAGATTGCACCACAGCACTCCAGCCTGGTGAGAGAGTGAGACTCTATTTCCAAAAAAAAAAAAAAAAAAAAAAAAAAAAAAAAAAAACCTTTTATATAACATCCTGGGCTTCTTTTAAATTCAGTACTATCAACTTTTATCATATCCCTTCTCCTGTCCATGAATTTGTAACTTTTTTTCTCCAGATGTTGCTACTATGACCTATGGTACTATAAAAGTATTATCTCCTTGTATGCATGTGCTAAGTTCCTCTTAGGTATCTATGCATCAACCCACTGCTGTGTCATGAATGAATGTCAAAACTCTGTGGCATAGGAAACTAGGCCTTCATTATCAGGGTTACAGTACTTTCTCTGTGGTCCCCTTAGAGTAGTGTCATACCACTTGTGTCTAATTTTCCTAGGAAAGGAAGTTATGCAGATTGTCTTTTTATGATGATAGTGGAAGCTCCATTGTGCATTTCAATCCTTCAATCATATTATATCCATTAACATACATTTACCCAAACTTAAAGTCAACATCATTAGGATGAGGAAAGATAGCCTGCCTACAATTGGAGAGACAGGAAAGTGAAAATTTTGAAAACTAATCCAAACTATCACCAAGTCCTAGCAGTAGTATGATTATATCATACTATATGCAAATATTGTGTCTTACACTTCAATGTCTAATTGTTTTCCAAAGTGGTTACATCAAATTATATTCCCACCTATTGATTCTGTATGATATCTCATTGATTCTCATTCTATTCTACACTTGCTCTATTAAAACATCTTAATTTTTAACCCCTTTAAATAAGAATTAAATGAATGTCATTATAGTATTTATTTTCATTTCATTGACCTTTAATAATTACTTGGACTTACCTGCGTTCTCTGCTGTAAAATATTCACTTGTTTGTTTTACCTAGTTTCTACGTATTGCATGTTTTAATCTTATATGTCTACATAGGTCTATCATCCATTTCAAGTTGACTTTTATGTAAGATGATAAATTTGAGTCTAAATTCATCTGTTTGCAAGTGGATATCAAATAGTCTCTAAACAATTTGTTGGTAGCATTCTCCTTTTGCAACTAAGTTGTCTTGGTGTTATCACTGAAAATCAAACTGCCATAAATGAAAGGGTTCATTTCTTTATTTTTATTTTCACTTCTCTTTCATTGGTCTATATGTCTATAACTTGTACCAGTACCACAATGTCTTGATTACTGGGTGGCAACAGTGGTGAAGAAAACCTGCTGAAATGTTGATAGGGTTTCCATTGAATCTATAAATCAGATTTGTAGTAAGATTTAAATTCTTAAAGTTTAGGTCTTCCACTTTTTTTTTTTTTTTTAACATCAAGATTGTTTGGCTATTAGCAGTATTTCACATTTCCATAGAAATTTTTTAAATAGTTGGTCAATTTATGCAAGAGGGAGAAGAAAGAGAAAGAAAGAGAAGGAGACGGGGAAGGGGAAGAAGGAATAGAAGACGACAAAAAGAGAAGAAAAGAGGAAGAATAAGA
>NW_016806973.1:4999318-5068834 GCF_001698545.2 Rhinopithecus bieti | reverse complement strand
GGGAGGGGGAGAAGGAGGAGAAAGAAGAAAGAAGAAAGGGAGGAGGATGAGGAGGGAGAGGAGGTGGCAACAGTGGTGAAGAAAAACCTGCTGGAATTTTGATAGGGTTTTCATTGAATCTATAAGTCAGTTTGGGGATGAGAACCTTCATAATAATATGGAATCTTCCAATCTGTGAAAATACATTATCTCTTTTATTTAGACCCTCTTTAATTTGTTTCAGCTTTTTTTAAGTTTTCAATGTGCAAACTTATGAGACTTTTGTAAAATCATCCTCAAATATTCCATTTTTTTGATGCTACTGTGAATGAAACTGTCTTAGTTTCATTTTGGGATTGTTTTTACTACATAGAGATACAACTAATTTTTGTACCTTGGTGAACTTTGCAGAATATAAGACCAATGTGCAAAAAATAGTTGTATCTCCATATGGTATAAACAATCCAAAAATGACATCACTAGTTATATGAAATATAACTTTATTAGTTCTAGTAGTTGTTGATTTTGTGTGTGACTCTCTTCAGATTTTCTGCATTCTGTATTATTTAATGAGTCAATAAAGAGAGTTTTACTTATTCCTTTCCAATCTGAATAACCGCATTTCATTTTCTTGCCTGATTACACTATAAAACTTTTAATACAAATTTGAATGTATGTGATGAAAATGGATATCTCTGTGCTGTTTCTGATCTTAAGAAGTATTCACTCTTTTAAGTTATCCATAGGATTTTTTTATTTAAATACCTTTTATCACACTGAGGAAATGCCCTTCTATTCCAAAAATGTTGAGTATATTTTTTCTAATCACTAATGGGTGCTGGATTTTGTCAAATGATTTTTCTGCATGTATCTGTTGAGATGATAACGTGTTCTTTTGTCATTTAATTTATATTATGATGTATTTCATTAATTCATTTTTGGATATGAAACCTTCCTGGCATATATCACATAAATCCACTTATTCAAAAAAGATATTCCTCCCTCACCATTTCTAAAATACTTGTGAAAATTTGGTCTTACTATTTTCTAAATGTTTCACAGAATTATGGTACTAGAATTTTCTTTGTGGAAACATTTTAAAACCAATTCAATTTCTTGTTAGGTTTTCCATTTTCCTTAAATCAATTTTAGTAACTGATATCCTTTTAGCATATTTCTATTTCATATATCTTATATAATATTTTATGCACAATTTTGTAAACTTTTAAAAGAACCTTTTGAGTTTTCTATAGTTTTCTGTTTTATCAGTTTCACCTCTAATAATTATTTTTATTTATTTCTGTTTGCTTTGGGTTTAGTTTGTTATTCTTTTCTTGTTTCTTAATGTAGACACTTAGGTTATTGATCTGAGATCTTTCTTCTTTTCCAATATAGGCAGTTAATTATAAATATCTCCAATATTATGCAGACATACAGTTATGTGGTGTCAACAACAGCATACAAAATAGTTGTTTGCTTAAGGTTGGAGTTATAGCCTCTAATTTTCACAGAATTCAAAGGGAATTAGTTGTTCATTAGTGGCTTTCATCCATTATTCATATTAGCTCTTTCAATTTGCAATTTTTAATCTCCTCTCTACCAAAATAAATTCAAGGCAGCTTCACATGGCTATGATAATTTACAAAACCATATCCCTGTTCTTTGGGGGTTAGTGTCTCTTAATTCAGACTATTTTTCTTCTCATGAAGCTACATAAATATTTCAATTATTCATTTCCTTATTGTTATAGTTGGGATGGACAGAGGTAGGAGTGAGGTAATAATATTGGAACTTATGTGTAGAACATTTGCAAAAAAAGAGACTATTTACACTGAAAATTAGCATGCTTTAGCCTTTTTTTTTTTTTTTTTTTACATTTTATGAGAAAATGTCTCTTTCATCAATTAATTGTAAGTACATTTTCCAATGTCTCCTTTAGTAATCCAGGCTGCTACTTCAAAGGGAAGAAAAGCAATAGAATTTTGAAGCCTTTCGATGAGAAATAGTAATATGAGTACCAAAATGTTATTTTATACTTAATAATTATGTTATTTGAAACTCTATATGAAACGTGTATCTTACGACCCTACATATAATGACATTTCATAAAAATTTACCATTACAAAATGCCCAATAAGTTCTTCAATTAAATATTGCTCTATGCCTACTTAGTGCTACGAACTGATGTGGGAACACCAAGGTATAATTCTAATTAAGAAATAAAAGAACAACAAATATGTTGGATATTACTGTAGCTCAGTAATTTTTAAATAACACTTGTTTTTTCTTTCTATATGCATTCAAAAACTCCTCTAGTATTTATATGTCAAAAGGGGTTGAAACTAAGTACAAGTATCTTAAATTTTTAAACTTTTCCTAATATTAAGAGATTTTATGTTTGAACATCAGAGGTTGATGGATATACTTGGCTACGACAAGATTATGTAAGGTTTTTACATGCAAAATACCAAATGCCAGATGTTCTTTATCTCTATTAGACGAAAGACAAATATAAATGAGGTCAAGTACTCAATGTGCATAGTGTGACATTTAAAATATTTCTATTCACACATCTTGTTTTCAGTAACATTTTAAACCTGTCAGTGGATAAAATTAAATGGCACTCTCAAACATGTCATTAAATTAAAACCTGAAAAGAGACTACTCATTTAATTATCTTAAATTTCTGATAGTGAAAAGAGGATAACATCAATGTTTAAAATTCAAGGGGGAAGAAAGGAAATTATGTTGGCAGGGCTCTGAAACATGACTTTAATTTCATTGAGTCTAGATGTTTGAAATAACTATTAATCTATGATATAAATGAGATAAGCTTATACTGACTTGTGCATTCTTAGGAGAAAAATTTAAAATGTATATCTTTAAGTAAGTAAAGAACAAAACCTGTTTTACATAATGATGTACTGGCGACAGCTGCATGACAGTCTAGAAGAAATAAGGCTATGTTAGGCAATGATTCATTATAAAAATAACTGTTATAAAATCATTTGCAAACAAAATCGTTATAAAACTAACCACATCTTTCATTACCTGCCAAGTTTTTGAAATTGTTAAATTATACTAATCCGGTGGATGACAGACTCATCAATAATGGAGAAACTTCATAAATTAAACAAGAATGATGTGTGAAAAACAAACAAAAAAAAATCTGATTATAGAAATTACAGTAAAAGTAAAATTATTACTGACTGCCACGCATTTAATATCTGTTCTGTGCCACACATTTTGATCAGTACCATATGCTGATTATTTATAATTATTTGAGCTTTACTCAGAATGCTTGCCTTCTTTTACTGGTGAAAACATTTGTTTGTTACCAATTAAATAGTAGTTGGAATAACAGAGATTTGATTCGAAGTTTCTAGATTTAAAAACCCTAGAAATAATTTTCAAGTGAGACATATTATCACTATCTAATCATTTCATTATGGGCCTCAAAATTTTATTTATTCAACAACTATTTTGGCTATCTTTTAACACGAGACACTGATCAAAGCTTAGAGAAAATAGTGAATAAACAGACAAAATTCCTTGCCTTAAAGAAGCTTATATTCTGGTAGGGAAAGAGAGAACAAAAACAACACAAGAATAAAATAAAATATATAAAAGTTGGATTGTTACAAATCCTAATGAAAAAAATATATAAGCCAGAGAAAGTCTGGAGTTGGGATGTGGGCTGCAATTTTCATTAGAGTAACCAGAGAACAATCCCCTAAGAAAGAGGTTTTGAGCAAAAACTGAAAGAGGTAAGAGAATTTCCAGTAATTTTACCTAGAAAAATAACTCTAGAATGAGGAAAGAGCAAGTACAATACTTTGAGGTGGGAGTAGGCCTCTATTTTTGAAAACAGAAAAGAGGTAACTGGTTACAGAAAATGAAGAACAGGTAAATATGTAGGAGAAAGGAGATAGGAGGGGGACACATGATATAAGGTCCTTAGTTCTAATTATGAATAAGATAGAAAGTCGGTGGAGGTTTTATAGCAAAATAGCGACATAGTTTGACAAATCTCACGAGAATCACTTGAATATATCAGTTGAGTGTAAATTATAGAGAGCAAGGACAAAAAAGAAATAACAAATAATAGACAATAAGCCACTCAGAGATAAAAAGGGGTTTGGACCAGGCTAGTAGAAGCGTAAGTGGTAAAAAGTGCTTGAATTATTGTTATTATTATTATTATTTTTTGAGACAGAGTCTTATTCTGTTGCCCAGGTTGAAGTGCAGTGGCGTGATCTCAGCTTACTGCAGGCTCCATCTTTTTTGGGTTCAAGTGATTCTCCTGCCTCAGCCTCCTGAGTAGCTGGGATTACAGGCACCCACCACCACGCCCGGCTAATTTTTGTATTTTTGTATTTTTAGTAGAGATGGGGTTTCACCGTTTTTGCCAGGCTGGTCTCAAATTCCTGACCTCAGGTGATCTGCCCACCTCGGCCTCCTAAAGTGTTGGGATTACAGGTGTGAGCCACTGTGCCCGGTCCGAATTCTAAATATAATTTGAAGGTACTACCAACAGAATTTACTGAGTGATTGGCTCAGATGAGTGAAAGAAACAAGAATCAATAACAAATTCAAGGTATTTGGCCTATGAAACTAGAATGGAGTCGCCATTTTTTGAATTAAAAAATCAACGAAATATAGTGGATTTGAGGGAAATAGGAATTTGTTTATGGATATCCTTATGTAGTAATGGTGATTAAAAATTGGGCATAATGAATCAGCATACATAAAACTATGAAGTTCAGATAAAAGTCCCAGATTGTCAGTATACATTTGAGCATCTGTTTGAATCAGTTTTATTATTACTTAGGTATTAAAAGGCTGGCAGATCAGGAAAATACTGCCCTTAAAAAGATAGTTTATGACACTCAAAGTCCCCGAGAGAGAATACACGTCACATCATGAGGCACTACACGGGAAAGCACTGGTGTCAGTCATGAGGCAGGGAGGGAAGAAAGAACTGTGGACAAAAGCCTTTATTTTGGTCTCCATTGAAAGAAACAGGTGAAGCAGGGTAAACGGTCTTACAATTGAGTGTTTTGAAAAACTTCAACACGCTCTGGAGCATAGGGGCTATTCCTGGTTGTCTGGCACTGGGGCCTGGGGTGATTAGGGCAGGTTTTTAGTGATCTGAAGTATAAAACCTCAATAAGAGAAGTAAGTGGGAGTGTAGACTTGGATTGCTTGGTCTGTATTTGAAAAGTTCACCATCAGGAGAAGGACTATTCTCAAGCAGGAGGAATGAAGAAGGAGGCAGGAAGCTAAAATGAGTCTGGCATTATCAGGTTGTCCAGAGCAAGATGTATCTAGCATATCTATGCAGGGGAGACATTAAAACATCAAGTATACAGAAACTTGAAGGAATATGATGAATATATAAAGCTGTCACTGATAGGTGGTATTTGAATCCATGATTATGAATGAGATCTTTAAGTCAGGTATAAAAAGCAAAGTATTTAGAATGGATAGGTCAACAGGTAGAATAAACTGCATTAGGAGTATCCTAGGACTCTAGTAAAAAAAATTTTTTTCAAGGAAAAGGTAATGATTCATTTGTCAAATGTTGTCCGAGAAGAAAAAATGAGGTAACGACTGAGACTAGATCATTTGATTTAAAGCATTGTTAATTAATTACATAACTAAGAACAATTTCAGAGATAAGCAGCAGAGTAGAAATCTAAATTTTTCAGCGTTTCCAAAGTGAACAGTGAAGTGATATCCACAAATATGGCAGGGCAGGATAAGTAACTGAAAATTCTCTGCTTCTCAATCAGCATGACAAAAATGATATGCATTGTCAAAATAAATGTTTCAGAAATGTAGATATTAACTTAAGGCTTGCAGCAACCTGGAACAGTTGTTCCCATAATGCTGGCTGAATCCAGGCCAGAATAGCAAGTTTTGCAATATTTTAACTTGTCCAATTCCCATCTCCCTCTCTTTAACTCTGCAGCAGTCTCTGGGAAAAAAAAAAAAAAAAAAGAAAAGAAAGAAAAGGAAAAGCCAGTCTTGAAAAAAAAAAAAAGGAAAAAGGAAAAAGAAAAAAAAGGTAAAACCAACAGTCTGATAGCCATTAGAGGGAACATAATGTGGTTGGAGCAGTGCTCTTATACCTTATTCTTAAATAATTAACATTATTTGAACTACCTGGTAGATCTTGGAAGGTCTCTCTTATGAGGCTGTCTTTATCTGACCTGACTTGGTTCTCCTAAGCTGAAAAAGTCTTTTCCCTGGAAATGTTGGTTGAAAACATTTGAAGGAAATTGTTTGACTTTGTAGCTGTTCAAGAAAATGGATAACAACCGAAGAAAACAATAACAAAAGCAAAATGTTTAAAGAAAAATATAGGAAAATGTCCATTAGAACTTTGAAAAGCTAAAAAACTTCTGGGAATGTAAAAGACCACACATGTGTGGGGCTGAGGGCATGGTCAAGAAAAACTTGTGAAGATCATAATTTCTCACCTCCAGTTGATCCTGAGGCGCCTCAATAGCAGAAAGTGCCAGCAAAGCCTAGCCACACTTGCCACCCAATAGCCTTGGGACTGTGCCAACCAGGTCACCGCCGTTATCACTGGTACCCACGAGCACCACTTAGAGTTACCACTACTGCCACCACTGAAGCCAAGGATGCCACCTAGTGGTCCGAGGACCAGTCTGCCTTGGTGCACCATGTTGGAATCATGTATGTCACCCAGAGTCCCCAAAACAGGCACACTTGGCCCATTTTGGCCACCACTGGTACCTGGGGTCAAATTACCTGACATCCCCATCCCCAGAAAACCCTCACCAGAGTCTCTACAAACAACCACAGCCCAAATATCTGAACATAGACACCACCAATACTCATTATACGCAAATAAATAATGAAGAGAATATACTACTTTACTCACCTGGAATCAAAGCAAAAGCTTGCTACCAAATCCTCATTATAGTTAAATTTATAGGGAAAGTCTCTATGAAAGCAAATCTATAAAATTCAAAGAAGACACTGTTAAATCAGATGCACAGATATCAAGGTAAGGACACAGGAAACATGAAAAAACAAGAAAACACGACGCCACCAAACAAAAACAATAATTCTCCAGTAACAGATTCTAAAGAAAAGTAAATCTATAAAAATGAATGAAAATCATTCAAAATAATCTTATAAAGGAAGTTCAGTGAGATACAAGAGAACACACAAAACAATCAAAATCAGAAAAGCAATTCAAAATATGAATAAGAAATTCAATGAAGAGACAGATATCATATAAAAAGGCAAACAGAAGTCTTGAAGCTAAAAATTTCAATGAATACAATGCAAAATATAATTGAGAGCTTTAACAATAGACTAGATAAAAGCAGAAGAAATAATTTATAAAGGTGAAGACAGACCTTTTAAAATAACCCAGTCAGGCAAAAACAAAGAATAAGAGGCAATACAGAAAGCCTACATGACAAATAGGATACCATAAGATGACAAAATATTCGAAGTTTGGTATGTAGATATATGAAGAGATAGGGGAAGACACAGAAAATATATGTCATGAAACAATAGCTGAAAACTTCCCAATCTTGTAAGAGATACAGACTTAAACAGATACAAAATAATTAAATACAGTCAACCCAAACATATTCAAACCAAAAGGATTTACTCTAAGGCACGTTATAGCCACAGACCAAGAGAGCTCTAAATGCATCAAGTGAAAAATATTAAGTCACATGTAGGGGAATCCCCATTAGGCTAACAGTGCATTTCTGCAGAAACCTTATAGGCCATGAAACAATGTGTTGAGGTCTTCAAAGTCCTGAGAGAAAAAAAACTGCCATTCAAAACTACTTCACTCAGAAAAACTAACTTCAGTAATGAAGGAGAAATAAGTATTTCTCATACAAGAAAAAACTGAGAGAATTCATCACCAGTAGATCGACCGTCTAAGAAATGCAAAGAGATTCGAATATCTGGAAGTAAAATGATGATATCTACCATCAGGAAAACACACAGAAGTATAAAACTCACTAGTAGAGTGGGTACACAAATGAGAAGAGATGTCAGAAGACACTGCTATTTAAAAACCCATCAAATTATAAAGGTAAACAATAAAAAAGAAGAAAGGAACAAAGAATATACAAGCAATCAGAAAATAAGTCACAAAATGAGAAGAGTAAGAGGTCATTTATCAATAACAACCCTGAATATAAGTGGTTTAAATTCTTCAATTAAGATCTACGGGACATAATCCTAAGTGAACTAACAGAGAAACATAAAATAAAACACAGCATGTTATCATCCATAAATGAGAACTAAATACTGAGTACACATGGACAAAAAGAAGGAAACAAAAGACGCCACGGCCAACTTGAGGGTAGAGGCTGAGAGGAAGATGATAACTGAAAAACCACCTCTTCGGTAATATGCCTATTATCCAGGTGATAAAACAGTCTGTACGCCAAACCCCCGTGACATGCAATTTACCTACACATGTACCCCTGAACCTAAAATAAAAGTTAAAAAAAATAATTTAACATTTTTAAACAATAAATAAACACATTTTCCAATTAAAAGGCATAGACAAGATGAACGAATTTTTAAAAAGACCCAGTATGCTTCCTGTAAGAAATTTGCTTCACCTACAAAGTCACACATAGACTGAAAATAAATATATGATCAAAAAATGTGCAGGAATATTTATACTTATACAAGAAAAATAGACTTTAAGTCAAAAAAAAAAAAAAAAGAGACAAAATCATTACACAAAAGATCAGTTCAGCAAGAGAATAAAACAAAGTTAAATATGTATGTATACAACACTGAAACACCCAGATACATAAATAAATACTATTAGAGCTAAAAAGATATAATAGACCCCAATACAATAATAGTTGGAGGTCTCAACAGCCCACTTTCAGCATTAAACAGATTAGGCTGAAAATCAACACAACAACAACAAACACAGCCTGAACTACAAAGCAAATAAACCTAGTAGACATTTGCGGAACATTTAATCTAAAAGCTGCAGAATACTTGTCATCGGCACATGGAAATAAACTAATCATTAGGCCCCCAAAAAAAGTTTCAACAAAATTTAAAATTTCAGAATTGTATCAAGTCTCTTCTCATCCCACGATGGAATAAATCTAGAAATAAATAACAAGAGGAACTTGGGAAACTGTACAAATAACCTGGCATTTAAACAACATTTGCCTAAATTACCATGAGTCAACGAAGAAATTAAGAAGGAAATTAAAAAATTTCTTGAGACATGAGAACCAAAACCAATGAGACAGAAGAAAAGTAGTGCAGAGAGGGCTGTTTATAGCAATAAACACCAACATCAAAATAGTAGAAATACTTCAAATAAAACCTAAATATGCAACTCGAGGAACTATAAAAGCAAGAGCAAACCAAAGCCAAAATTAGTAGAAAGAAAAAAGTAATAAATATCAGAGAAGTAACTGAAATAGAGACTAAAAAATTACAAATGATCAACAAAACAAAAAGCTGACTTTTATGAATAGATAACAAATTTGATAAAACTGCTAAGCTAGACTAACCAAGAAAAAACAAGAGAGGGCCCAAATAAGTAAAATGAGAAATGGAAAAGGAGATACTACAGCTGATGAAGCCAAGATGCAAAGGATCATCAGAAACGATTATTAACAACTATGTACTTAAAAGTTGGAAAGCCTAGGGGAAATAGATAAATTCCTGGACACATGAAATATTCCAAGACTGAGTGAGGAAAAAACAGAATTCTTGAACAAACCAATAAGGAGTAACAAGACTGAATAAGTAATAAAAATCTTCCAATAAAGAAAAGCTCCAGACCAGATGATTTTACTGCTGAATTCTAACAAGCTTACAGAAAAGAACTATCACCAATTCTTCTCAAACAACTCAAAAAGATCAACGAGAATTAAATTCTTTCCAATTCATTTTATATGACCATCATTACCCTGACAATAAAAGCAGACAGGGACACAATTGACAATAAAACTAAGGCCAATATCCCTGATGGGCACAGATGTAAAAATATTAAACAAAATACAAGCAAATCAAATTTAATAACATATCTAAAAGACAATGCACCAAAATCAAGTTAGATTTATCCCAGTGATGCAAAATGCTTCAACATACACAAATCAATAAATGCAAAACATCAGATTAACCTAATCAAGAAGAAAAAGATGATGTCAGGAAACACAGAAAAAGCATTTTATAAAATTCCACATCTCTTCAAGATAAAAACAAAACAAAAAAAAACCTCTCAACATATTATGCATAGAAGGAACATAATTCAACTTAGTAAAGGCTATATTTTACAAACTCATACTTAACAACATGCTGAACAGGAGAAAAATTGAATGCCTTTCCTCTAATAATTGGAACAAGACAAAGATGTTCACTTTCACCAATCTTATTCAGCATAGTACTAGAACTCCCAGTCAGAACAACCAGACAAGAGAAAGAAATGACAGGCATCCTAATTAGAAAACAGTACATCAAACTGTCCCTCTCTGAAGATGATATAATCTTTTATATGGAAAAAACTAAGGACTCCAGTCAAAAACTCTTGAAACTGATAAACAAATTCAATAAAGTCAAGATTAAAAAAAAAAAAAGGTAGCAATTCTATATACCAATAACAAACATAGGCCATTGACACTATAAGGCAACCACACAAACATGTCTGCTATTATGCAGACTAACAACACAATGACAGGATCAAATCCACACATGGTAATACTAACCTGAAGTGTAAATGGGCTAAATGCCCCAATCAAAAGGCACAGAGGGGCAAGTTGAATAAAGAAGCAAGATTTAACAGTATGCTGTTTTTCAAGAGACCCATCTCACATGCAATGACACCCATATGCTCAAAGTAAAGGGATGGAGAAAAATCTACCAAGTAAATGGAAAACAGCAAAAAACAGGGGTTTCAATTCCAATTTCAGACAAAACAGACTTTAAACCAACAAAGATTAACACACACACACAGCCACACACAGAAACAAAGGAAGGCATTAAATAATAGTAAAGTGCTCAATTCAACAAGAAGAGGTAACTATCCTAAATATATATGCACCCAACATAGGAGCACTGAGATTAATAAAGTAAGTTCTTAGAGACCTATGAAGAGACATAGAAAACCACATAATAGTAGGAGACTTCAACATTCCATAGACAGTATTAGACAAATCACTGAGGCAGAAAACTAACAAAGATATTCAAGAACCTGAACTCAACTTTTGACCAAATGTATCTGTAGTAAATCTACAGAACAGTACACCCTAAAACAACAGAATATACATTCTTCTCATCTGCACATGCCACATGCACTAAAATGAACCACACAATCAGACACAGAGCAATCCTCAAAATATTCAAAAAACTCAAATCATACCAACCACACTCTTAGACAACAGCACAATAAAAATAGAAATCACTACTAAAAAACAGCACAAAACTGCAGAGTTACATGGAAATTTTAAGACTTGCTCCTGGTGGACATTTGGTTAAATAATGAAATTACAGCAGAAAGCAAGAAATTTTTTGAAACTATTGAGAACAAAGATACAACATACCAGAATCTGTGGGACATAACTAAAACAACGTCAAGAGGGAAGTTATAGCACTAAACACCACATCAAAAAGTTACAAAGTTCTCAAATTAACAACCTAATATCACAATTAGAGGAGTTAGAGAAACAAGAGCAAACAAACCCCAAAGTAAGCAGAAGATAAAAAATAAACAAAATCAGAACTAAACTGCAGGAAATTGACACACAAAAAAAGCATACAAAAATCAATGAATCCAGGAACTGATTCATCAAAATAATTAATAACATAGATAGACCACTAGCTAGACTAATAAAGAAAAAAGGAGAGAAGATCTCAATAAACACAGTCAGAAACAACAGTGTTTACTTAGAACATAATGATCCTTGAGCATACATGTAAAAATCCTCAACAAAATACCAGTAAACCAAGTTTAGCAGGACACGAAAAAGCTAATCCACCATGACCAAGTAGGCTCTATCCCTGGCACGTAAAGTTGGTTCAACATACACAAATTCATAAATGTGTTTCATCACATAAACAGAACTAAAAACAAAACCACATAATCACCTCAATAGACATGTGAAAGGCTATCAATAAGATTCATCATCCTCTCATGCTAAAGACCCTCAACAGACCAGGTATCAAAGGAATATACCTCAAAATAATCAGAGCTATTTATGACAAAATCAAAGCCAACATCAGCTGCATGGAAAGAATCTGTAGGCATTCCCCTCGAGAACTGGAACAAGACAAGGATACCCACTGTCACCACTCCTATTCATCATAGTACTGGAAGTCCTAGCCAGAGCAATCAGGCAAGTGAAAGAAACAAAACACATACACATAGAAAGAGAGGATGTCAAACTATCCCTGCTTGCAAATGATATGATTCTATACCTAGAAAATATCATAGTCTCTGCTCAAAAGCTCATTGATCTGATCATCAACTTCAGCGATGTTTCAGGATATGAAATCATTGTACAAAAATTAGTAGCATTCCTATACATCAATGATCTCCAAGGCAAGAGCCAAATCAAGAATCCAGTCACATTCACAGTAGCTACATGAAGAATAAAATACCTAGAAATACAGCTAACCAGCCAGAAGAGAGATCTCTACAAGATTAACAAAACACTGCTCAAATAAATCAGAGATGGCATAATCAAATTTTAAAAATTCCATGCTCATGAATAGGAAAAATCAAGATGATTAAAATGACCATACTGGCCAAAACATTTTACAGATTCAATGCTATGCCTATCAACATACCAATTACATTGTTTACAGCATTAGAAAAAAAAAAGTTTCTAAAATTCATTTGGTATCAAACAAGAGCCTGAATAGCCAGTGCAATCCTAAGCAAAAAGAACAAGGCTGGAGGCATCATACTACCTACTTTAAACTATACTATAAGGCTACAGTAAATAAAACAGCATGGTATTGGTACAGGAACTGACACATAAGACGAATGAAGAAGGTCACAAGATGAGAAGATAAAGCCACACTACAACCATCTGATTTTTTTAAAAGCTGACACTGAAAAGTAATAAGAAAAGGACTCTCTATTCAAAAAATGGTGCTAACTTCCTAGCCATATACAGAAGACTAAAGTTGGATTCTCTCCTTTCACCATATATAAAAATCAACTGAAGATGGATTAAAAACATACATGTAAAACCTAAAACTATGAAAACTTTAGAAGAAAACCTAGGATATAACATTTTGACATAGTCCACAGCAAAGACTTCATGACAAAGACTCCAAAAGCAATTGTAACAAAAACAAATAGACAAGTGGGACCTAAGTAAACTAAGGAGCTTCTGCACAGGAAAAGGAACTATCAACAGAGCAAATGGAGAACCTATTGACTAGGATAAAATATTTGTAAGTTATGCATCAGATAAAGGTCTAATATCCAGAATCAAAAAGGAACTGAAATGACTCAACAAGCAAAAAAACAAGCAGCCCATCAAAAATGGGCAAATGACATGAACATTAAGCTTATGAAAAAATATTCAATATCATTAATTGTTTGGGAATAAAAATTTAATCATGATGAAGATATCTCATACCAGTAAGAATGGCTATTACTAAAAAGTAAAAAAAAATAAATAAATAACTGAAGTTTGCAAGGTTGTTGAGAAAAGGGAAAGCTATATGCTGCTGATGAGAATGTAAATGAATTCAGCCTCTGTGGAAAGCAGTCTGGAGATTTTTTAACTTAAAATAAAGCTACCATTTGACCCAGCAATCCCATTACTGGGTATATATCCAAAGGAATACAAATTGTTCCACCACAAAGACTATACATACATATGTTCACTGCAGCAGTATTTACACTAGAAAATACATGGAATCAATCTAGATGTCTGTTAACAGTGGACTTGATAAAGAAAATGTGGTACATATACACCATGGAATATTAGGCAGCTATAAAAAGATAAAATCATGCACTTTGCAGCAACATGAATACAGGTGAAGGCCATCACCCTAAGCCAATCACCACAAGAACAAAAGAAAACAAAATGCCATATGTTCACTTATAAGGGGGAACAAAATATTGAGTACACATGGTCACAATGAAGAGAACAATAGACACTGGGGCATACCTGAGGGTGGAGAAGGGCAAGCATTGAAAAACTACTTACCAAGTCTTATGCAAATTACATAGGTGACAAAATTATCTGTACACCGAACCCCCATAGCATGCAACTTACCCAAGGAACAAATCTGCACATGTATCCCTTTAATCTAAAAGCTGGAAAGAAAAAAAATAACTGCTTTTTTGAGACATAGGGCAAGAAAGTAAAACTATTAAATTATATGCCCAGGGATCACTGCAGAAGAGATGGATATGTGAGATTGTAAGAATTGATTCTGGGGGACAAAATTAATTCAGTTTTTCTGTAAATCAAACAATATCAAAAGCATGATGTAAGGCTAGAATCTGGGCCCATGTGTTAGAATAACAGGATTTTTTGGAGCATTGAATTGTTCTTTACTATAAACTAATAAAAGGCTATAAAATGTTGATGGAAATGTTACCCTACGATCAATATGATTTAAATTAGATTTATGTATAAAGTTTTATAAAATTACCTTTAACATTGACAATACAAAATGCAAAGGTAAACCTTTGAGTAAACTGCAAGAGAAAAATGGAGGGGAGAGACAGATTCAGTTGACATCATGTTGTCATTAGGCCTCATTGGCTGGAAAACTGAGTTTCCTGTATCAAAGAGTAAAGGTTTTTGCTTTTTTTGAAATCTTTCAATTAATGTTTTGGCTAAATGAATCACTACTTTACAGTGACCTGTGATCCTATTTTGTGATCTCAAGTGTCTTAAAACTTTGATACTTGACAAACTTCCCAAAAGCAAATTTCAAGTTCTAAGTTTGGTCTTTTTGACCTCAAACGAACCTTTTTTTAAATTGGTTAGTCTCTGAAGTCCAAAAGAGACATATTAGGCTTATTTGGTATTTTGAAATTATATAAGAAAAATTGTCAAATGTAAGATGGTGTTTAACTTTCTGTAGATTATATTTATATGTGTTATTTTTATGTATTCTAAGATTATATGAGATTCTTGAAATTCTCCTTTGTCTTAAAATATGTTGCCAGTAATTGTTATGATTATTAGGTTAAATTGTTCTATGCCAGAGAAATAACCAAATTTCTTTTTCAACTGTGTCTTTAACTATGGGTATCCTAAGACTTTTATCATCCACAATGGTTGTTTCCTTAGATTCTTCTAAAAAATAGCCTATAATCAGCTATAGTCTAGGGACTGCTTCTTTGAGAAAATTCATGAAAATAACTCTTGAATGCAGTTTTCTTATAATTTGAAAATTGTACCATTGGTCAACCAAGAGAGAAAACTTCCAGAAATCTAATTAAATTGGGTTAATTTGGTTAGCAATATTTCTACCAAGAGAGAAAACTTCCAGAAATCTAATTAAATTGGGTTAATTTGGTTAGCAATATTTGTGAATGAATGCCGTGGAAGCAGAACAGGAGTTGACTACATTGACTGAACTAATAGGAAGACAGAAATAATTGTTACCGTATTTTTTGTCTGAAACATTACTGATTCTTTTTGGTTTGCTTCTTAGGGTATAGAGAACTTTTTCTTTTGAGCTATGTATAGCCTTTAACAAGTGAGTAGAGCATACTCTTGGAAACAGAACATGAGACACCCCTCCGTGTATGTGTGTGTGTTTGTGTGTCTGCCTGATTTCCACTGAAATCAGAAACTTTTTGTGAGTATTCTTAATTCATGGCAATGTGGTTGTTCACATAATTTCAATAAGAATCAGTTTTCTTTATAATGGGATACAGTTAGAGTAGCTGAATATTTTCTCAGAAGTTTGACTAAAATGGCATGTTTTTACATATGAATAGACTGCTTTGAGAATTTGAGATTGACTTTATAGAGCCCAGCAGAACTCTTGATAAAAACGGGTCTTATGCCTTGTCTGTGAAGTTCCTGTTGTTCCTCTTTAGGATGCCTGGCCTGCGGTAATAGAGTGTCGCTTTCTTACAGGTCCAGGAACCTCAACTTGTTTGAGGTCCTCAAGAAGAGAAGGGTTTACCCATTTCATGCAGGTATCAGCAGGTGTAGGAGAATCCTTGGCTGGGCTTGAAAGGCCTTTGAAGGTAAAGACAGATTCCTTGTGAGACGTTCCAGTAAAGCCAGTATAGGAGGGCCTATATGGACAATGATTCTTGCTAAACCGTGTGGGTAATCAGGCCAAATATAGTGGGAATGAGCTTATTTTGCAGATAGATTTGTCTTGCTGTGACTTGCTTTTGGTCAAAGTTGGGAACTGCAGAGATAAATATTGTATTTCAGAAGAAAACTATGATATTGGATTAGCCTTTGATTCCTGGGTGGCCACAGAGTCACTCATGATATAGAGCTGCCAACACACCTCCTCAACATGAAACAGTCAGAAAGATGATCGGCTTCTCTATGATTCAGGAATTAATACATAGAAAGAGGGGGACTAATCATGGCCTAATTGTCCTATGGAACTGATTTTTCTGCTTTCTTTTGAATAAACATAGAAATGGACTTTCCCAGTCTTAAAATTTGAGAAAGTCCCATTTGTCTTACCTGAGTTTATTTCTCAGAAAGCCAATCATCAGGCCTCTCAGACATCATCAAAGAAATGAAACTTTTCATATCACTGCATCTGGACAATGAGATGCAGATCTCTCACCTGTCATGACTGCCTACACCGACATGCTTAGTGTTGGCCAAATCTTCTTCCTTACCTCTCCCTAATTATTGTTTTCCCACACACAGTTACACTTCCTCCCTGCTGTATAAAACCCCTAATTTTACTCATTTGAGGAGATAGATTTGAGATTGATCACCCTCAGCTGCATCACCTGATTAAAGTCTTCATCCTTGACAATACTCATCTCAGTAATTGGTTTTGTGTGTGATAAGCAGTAGGACAGAACTAACCCCTGGCATTTCAGTTTCCAGAAGTATTAACAGAAGAACAACCCAAGCTGAGGAAAGAAGCTCAAAGTCTGAAGACCAGATTCTGAATCAACTCAGTAATACAAAAAGAGAAAAAGAATTAAAAAATGAACAAAACTTCCAAGAAACATGGGACTTTTTAAGCAATCAAACTTATGACTGATTGGCAACCCTGAGAAAGACAGTGTAAGTAATGTGGTAAACACATTTAAGGATATAGTCCATAAATATTTCCCCAATTTTTCTAGAGAGGTTGACATGCAAAATTAAGAAACACTAGGAACCCCAGCGAGCTACTATATAAAACAAACATCTCCAAGGCACATAGTCATCAGATTCACCAAAGTCAAACTGAAATCAAAAGTCATAAAAGGCAGCTAAACAGGAGGGCATGTAATAAACATGGGAACCATATCAGGCTAGTAGCTGACTTCCCAGCAGAAGCTTGACAAGCCCCCAAAAATTGGGTCCTACTTTCAGCACCATTAAAATAATGAATCCCCAACAGATTACTTCATATCCCACCAAACTAAACTTAATAAATGAAGGAGAAATAAAATCCTTCTCAGACAAACAAACGCTGAGGGAATGCATTACAACTCGACCAGCCTTACAAGAGGTCTTTAAGGGAATGTTAGCCAAGAAAACCAAAGAACGACACTACCAACCACAAAATCCCACTTAAAAATATCCCACAGACACTACAAAGCAACTACACAATGATGTCTACAAAACAACCAGGCAAAAACAAGACAATAGGATCAAAACTGTACATATCAACAAGAACCCTAAACATAAATGATCTAAACACATAACTTAAAAGGCACAGAGTGGCAAGCTGAATAACAATGCAAGACACAATTATCTACTGTTTTCAAGAGACCACTAGACATGTACCAGGACCCATGGATTCAAAGGAAATGAATGAATAAAGATTACAGGCATGGTGGCTGATGCCTGTAACCTCAGCACTTTGGGAGGCCAAGGCAGGGGGACAACTTGAGGTCAGGAGTTTGAGACCAGCCTGCCCAATGTGGTGAAACCCCATCTCTACTAAAAATACAAAAATTAGCTGGGCATGGTGGTGCACACCTATAGTCCCAGCTACTCAAGAGGCTGAGGTGGAGAATTGCTTCAACCCAGGAGGTGGAGGTTGCAGTGAGCTGAGATTGCACCATTGCACTTCAGCCTGTGCGACAGAGCGAGACTCCATCTCAATAATAATAATAATAATAATAATAATAGTAATTAATAAATAATAAAGTTGAAGTGCTTTTTGTCCTTCCCGTTGATGGGATTTCCAGTGAGAAACATTCAACAAATCAGTAGTTTCATATCAAGTAGTAAAGGCTGTGTGGATCCATTGCCGCAAACAATGGAGTTGAGCCTTGAACAATGTAGGTGTTAGTGGTGCTGAACCTTGGTCAAAAATCTGTGTATCATTATTGACTCCCACAAAACTTAACTACTAATAGCCTACTGTTGACTGAAGCCTTACCTACAACAAAAAGTTAACATATATTTTGTGTGCTATATGTCTATATATGTGTATATATACTATATATATAGTGTATGTAGATGTCTATATATGTAGTATATATATATAGTGTGTATATATCTATATATCTAGTGTATATAGTATATATCTCTAGTGTATATATCTATATATCTAGTATATATATCTAGTGTATATATCTATATATCTAGTATATATATCTGGCATATATAAATATCTAGTGTATATAGATATCTATGTATCTAGTATATCTATCTGTCTATACATATAAAGTCTTACAATAAGCTAAACAGTGTTATTAAAAAAATTGTAAGAAAGTGAAAATACAGTACTGTACTATATTTATCAATATGATCTGCTTATATTTTCTGTTTCAAGATGAATCATCTGTCTGGAATGGCAGGCAACTACAGTTGCAGACACATTAATCTATAATACATATCAAACAATTCAAGTTTTTCTTGTCATGTCATGACTTTTCTCTGTTTCTTGGGAGCGCTTCTAGCATCACCTAGTGGCATTTCATATAGGTCCCATGGTGTTCTGCCAGCTTTACAGTATTGCACCAAACACAATAAAAGGACTTGAGAACCTCAAGAGATCACTTTTTACCATGATAAACAATTTACTGGAGAGATGAACTGCTCACAGGGAGATAATTAGAGTCACATGGTGTTTTAAGCAGATATTCCCAACAGGAGCTCATCACAATAGCTACAGGATGTGGCTACAAAATGATTATATTACAGTGTGTACTACAGTAGATACATTCAGTCATGATTTAATACTGTGTCTTTACATTTGTTTACATTTCTCTCAATTGTGAATGGCACCACGTAGGACATTTGGGTGCAAAAGTTTTGATAACTTGTAACTTTTTATAATAAGATGTGTAAATTTTATGGTAGTAAAAGACAAAATATTACCCACATATGTTTTATATATTTA
The DNA here is from genome assembly GCF_001698545.2 of Rhinopithecus bieti. Lineage (NCBI taxonomy): Eukaryota > Metazoa > Chordata > Mammalia > Primates > Cercopithecidae > Rhinopithecus > Rhinopithecus bieti. The sequence continues at coordinate 5,049,334 of NW_016806973.1, read as the reverse complement.
TGACATAACTTTTGTTTAATTTTTTCAATATGTCTATGCTACAAGTTTTATCTGCAAGATTTTTCAAGCTACCTCGCATTTCCAAAATTTTTCCAGTATATTTTCTGCAAAAATTCACATTTAAGTGAAGCACAGTTCAAACCGGTGTTGTTCAAGAGAAAACTGTATATCTAGTAAAGCAATTCTGACTGATATCACCAGCCAATAATTTTATGGTAGTCCATCATTTCCTACTATGATCCACATTTTTTTTTTGCAGAAGCCAGGGAGCTGAACTGAATAGAAATGTGATAGCACTATCATCCCTTAATTTTCAAACACTTTGACTGAGGGTGTTAATCCCAGAAGTTTTTTTCAGGATGTTGGTATTACTCCTTATTTACTCACTTGATTATATAGGGGCACAGGCACAGTTTAAGAAGCCTGCACTTGAATCCTCTTACTATAATGGCTCTATTCAGGTCAAGAATAAATGTGGTTTTATATCAACTGCTAATGATATTTATCCTAATTGTACATTTGGAAATGGGGAAAAAAAAAAAAAAAGCATAGGGTAAGTCTCCAGATACACCGGATGCATTATAAATGAACTCAAATAAAAACTACATTTACCACCTGGCTTCTGTAAATTCTGAATAAGACAGAGAACTACAGTAGCATTTTGTGTACTGAAAAAATGTGTCAGTTCTATGTAATTCTCCTTGTAAGTCCATATTTATCCATCTGAAGGACTATGTGTCCCCTTAGGAAAAGTTTAAAATACTTACTGCATAAATGTGTGGTGACATTTCAAGATCTTTCCTTAAGGTGTCCTAGCTTCCTCTTCAATGTACTCTGGATTAGTAAACTAGCTTAGATTTGTAAACTTAGATGAGGGGCAATGATTCTTCAAAATGGAAGCTGCTATCAGGCCTTTTCTCACTGATGTTGATATTTTCTTATTTTAGAAAGTTAAGAAATATCCCAGGTGACTGGTTACTTGCCATGATTAGCCAACACCAAAAAATCCTGCAAATAATGGAATCTTGAAAGCCAATCCAGCTTTTCTGCCTATTATAATTATGTACAGTATGTTTCTGAAAATAAAATTCTGCCACGTCTCATACTCTTCTGTGATCACATAATCCATATTATTCACATTGATATTTAGTGTCCATTTCTATGGAAACATCCCATAAAATCAATCCAAATCTCAATGCAGGATTTGCTATTGCCCTAAAATAGACAGTGTCCTCTGGTCTCTCCTCTAAGAAAAGAGTCAGGTAGTAAAATCCACCCCAGTATTCCCATCAACCTTTAAAAGACTATGCCAAGGAAGTTCCAGGATACTTGATTCATTTATGTACATCATCTCTGAATCTAGATTTCAAGGAACTTTTGTGGTATTAAAAAATAAACTTAGTTACGTTAACGTTTTTTAAGTTTATTTCAGCAGACAGTGATTTATGAATTAGGTAATACCAGTTCAGTGCTCCATTTGGGTGAAGGGTTCATGCGAGACAGAAACTTTTATAAGGTGTTCGCGGAACCAAGAAAAAGAAAATATATTCAATTGGTTACAGGATAAAAGCCCTAGTTAAAGTAGTGTTTTTGGTTTCTAACTGGTAAAGTCTCTAGGTTCATCTTACTCTTTATGGGCTTCAGTTTGCTTATGTAGAAATGTAACACGCAGGAACCATCTCACCTTAATGGCCTTTAAATATTTTTTTTTCTGACACTGAAAGGTTATTAAGGCCGAGTTTAATAGTACTTGCCAAAACACTGAATCTTTTCATAGAGAACATGACTTCATGTCTGTCGATCTTCCTCTTCCAGGCTTATATCACTTTAGCCTAATTCATTGAAATATATAAATCTGTATGTTTCCAAATTTTATGAGTACCTATTAGCTAAGTCCTACAATTTCTCTGACATGTAGACTATTGTTTTCCAGATCAGCACTTGTACTTCCACATTGTACTCGTCTATTCTGTTATCAAGCTGGTGTTAAGTGGGTGATTTTTAAGGAAAACAAGCATCACTTTGTGAGGTACTTCTCCATATGAAGACATATATGGTATCCACAGATTGGGAGAGGGGTTCTTTTAGCAAATAAGAGGTTACTTGCTTTACCCTAAAAACACCATGATTAGCCAACACCACAATTTGAATCCTCTTACTATAATATATCTACCAGATAGTAAGATGCAGGCAAATTAGGGTGTTTGAGACTTTCAGGCTCCAGCCAATGCTCCTCTCCTGTGGGTCCAATGTCCACTTATCCCTCACTTATACATAGGTGTCATGGACCTTGACTTTTACATGAGGGAGTTGACAAAGTTGGTAAGTTGGTGTCCTTTATACCTCTGCCACCTTGAAATTAGATCACAGGCACAGCTTCATAGCGAGGAAAATAAAGTTCTTCCCTAAATGTACAATAAAGGTATTCTGGTTTTGAGAGTCGGCCAAAAGCTCTTAGTCTATTCTTTTCTTTTACAGGTTCATTAAAGTTACACTGCTTTCATAACACTTCATTGCTGAAGTTATTTAATCTCCTAATACCCTTTCTTCCATATATACGTCATCCAAATTAACCACAAGGGAAAGCTTAAGTAATTTGTAATGCTATAGCATACTAATGATGGGGCATCTATTATATTCAGACAGCTGGAAAGTAAAAGTAAAAAATTCTATCCTGAATGTTTTCTTTTGGGGACCACCTGTACTACAAATATTCATAGCCTGAGTTACCAAAAATAAAAAGCCTGAGATGAGAATTAACTGTTGATTCTCATTATAAGAGGGACAACCTGAGAGCAGTGAGAGTGAATAAGCATGTAAGACAGGAAATGATACCTCACAAAATAACTGGGATAGGTTACCGTGTTTCACAATGAGCCACAAGAAAACACAGGAAGTTGCTTGACTGGTTTAACAACTCAGCAATAAAGGACATTTTGGAATAGAATGCATGTGGAATCTATTCTAGGGTCCATGATTTCTCCATCTAAATCCTACGTAGGTAGATAGATAGATCGATCGATCGATAGATAGATAGACAGATATAGATAGATATAGATATAGATAGATAGATATAGATATAGATATAGATATAGATATAGATATAGATTTAGATTTAGATTTTTTTTTTTTAGATGGAGTCTCACTGTCACCCAGGCTGGAGTGCAGTGGCGCCATCTCAGCTCACTGCAAGCTCCACCTCCCGGGTTCACACTATTCTCCTGCCTCAGTCTCCCAAGTAGCTGGGACTACAGGCGCCCGCCACCATGCCCGGCTAATTTTTTGTATTTTTAGTAGAGATGGACTTTCACCGTGTTAGTCAGGATGGTCTCCATCTCCTGACCTCGTGATCTGCCTGCCTCAGCCTCCCAAAGCGCTGGGATTACAGGCGTGAGCCACCACGCCCGGGCCATAGACATATTTTATTTCCCTCAAATATATTACTACATATTAAAGTATACTCGTAAGATAAATCTCTTATCTTTTGGCCTTCATATTCCCATCCACCTTTCACTCATTTATTTATTCAACATTTGTTTATTATACAATATTTGAAGTTCTCGATATATAATAATGGGTGATAAATGCACCCATAAGCCAGTCTGGTCAGATTGAGATGAAAGAGAATGATAAATGGGGAAGAGTAAGGAATAAGTACAGAGGAGAGAAAATTAATCTTCCAAGTTTCCTCCTGGCTTCTATTTCCCACTCGTCAAAGTTCATGCGAAAAGAAATTACATCTTACACGTTTCTCCATTGTGTCATCTGTCCCATTTGGTGGCTGCTTAGGGATCCAGGTGTCATAATCTGTGTGCTGAGGGAATACATCCTCTAGGCTTATTTATGAATGTTGAATAATTGTTTTGATATCATCTGAATATGAGATGTGCAGAGAAAAAATCCCTGCATAAAAGTGTCCGGCCATATGACATACAGAGCAGTAGAACATCTCTTGCTAATGTCCTTAAAGACTGCCTTTCAGTAGGGATAGCAAAAAGGATCAAAGCCTGCCTCTAAGACATAAATCAGTTTTATATTCAGAGGAAAGGCTGAAACCTGAAATTATATGCACATTTCGCATATCAAAACTCGGCAGACAGCAGCTTACAACATATCTAAGCATTTATGACCAGACAGTAAGTTCGTCAAAGTACCACGAAACAAACTTGACATTAAGTATCAAGGTGACACAATCTCTGAAGAAAAGAACTTCATACTGTAAAAAGGATAGTGGGAACAAATGATTTCCACATATTTATTTATGAAAGCATTTTAGATTACATCATTAAGTAAAAAGGTGTGTGAAAATGAGCTCTGTGCTCAAGTCAAACTACGTTTTTCAGTTCAATAGGACCTTGATTTCACAAATGGGGTTCCTTTTTACTAACTTTGGTCCTCTCTACAGCCCTTCTTCCAGTCAAGTCACCAGCATAACTCCCATTCTTTCACTGAGTCTCAACTGAAGTTGCTCTTTCAAATCATGAAATATTCTTCCAGTTCCTTCATATATATAAATTCCCTTGAATTCCTTAATTCCTCTATCAAAGCACATAGGTTTTCTATAATTATGAGTTTCCATGTCATAATTTCACAGCTAATGAGAACACAAATGTTTTCACAGCCCATAATTCAAAGTCTAACAAGTACAGTACTATGTACCAAGTAAGAATTTGTTGAATAAATGGTTATGGGCCTTAGATGACATAGCCCAAATTATCTTTTCTTTTCTTTTTTTTTTTTTTTTTTTTGAGTCCGAGTCTCACTTTCTCACCCAGGCTGGAGTGCAGTGGCGTGAATTCGGCTCACTGCAAGCTCCTCCTCCCAGGTTCACACCATTCTCCTGCCTCAGCCTCCCGAGTAGCTGATACTACAGGCACCCGCCAGCACGCCTGGCTAATTTTTTCGTATTTTTTAGTAGAGACAGGGTTTCACCATGTTAGCCAGGATGGTCTCGATCCCTGACCTTGTGATCCGCCCACCTCGGCCTCCCAAAGTGCTGGGATTACAGGCTTGAGCCAAAGCGCCTGGCCTGTATTTTTATTTTCCAGTGAATGCTAGCATTTTTATTGTTGATTGATTTCTGCACTTACTAAAGTATTTATCTTTGAACTACTTATTTCAGCTTAGAAATACGGATATCTGGGTTTACATTATGTCCCATCCAACAAAAAAAATTGGTGAGTATATTCCAAGATAATAAATTTTCTTGACTCCATAAAAGAATTGACGTCACAAGACAAACAGCCAGCCTGCAAACATGAAATACAGCGCCCCATAGCTGCAGACTAAATCAGATTCAAAGCATTCATTTTCCTGGGGAAGATACCACCTGGCCTTATAGAAGCCAAAAGATAAATGAAACTGGAAACTTTAATGCATTGTTGAAGGATGAATGTAGACTACCACGAAACTGGGATGTCTACAGGGGAACACTGATAATTGGGTTCCTACCCATTTTCAGGCTTTTCCTCCAGGAAATCTATCAGGTTTCCCTGGAAAGGACCAGAGAGATTGTGCTGGCCTCAGGGAAGCATCAACCACTACTGAAATCTGCTTACATCCTTTGCCTCTATCTCCCTTGTAGAATAAAGAGCGTCATCTGTAGGGAGAAGAACACTGATGCCCACATGGTACAGGCAAATCCAAGAATCTCAGAAAATACCAAACAAGAAAATGAACACATCCCAATCCCTAGAAACAGCATGTGCAAACTGTGGAAAACCAAAAACAATGAAAAAATCTTGAAGGCAGCTAGGGGACGGTGGTGGTGGTGTGCAGACAGAGGCAAAATAATAAGAATTATAGCAGACTTTTTATCAGAAACAACATAAGCCATAAAATAATGAAGATAATGATAAAGAAAAACTGTTAACTTAGCATGTTAGACACAGAAAAAAATCCTTCAAAAGTGAAAAAAAGCCAAACGTATTGGCTCACGCCTGTAATCCCAGCCCTTTGGGAGGTTAAGGCAGGCAGATCACCTGAGGTTAGGAGTTTGAAACCAGCCTGGCCAATATGGCAAAACCCCATCTCTACTAAAAATAAAAGAGAATAAACAAAATTAGCCAGGTGTGGTGGCAGGTGCCTGTAGTCCTAGCGACTTGGGAGGCTGAGGCAGGAGAATCACTTGAACCCAGGAGGTGGAGGTTGCAGTGAGCCGAGACCATGCCATTGCACTCCAGCATGTGAAACTCTGCCTTAAAACAACAACAACAACAAAATAGAGTTTCTCAGGCAAACAATAACCGAGAAGGAATTTATTGCCAAACCCAGTTACCCTATAAGAAATGTTAAAGGAAGCTCTTTGGTCAGTACAAAGATAGTATAGGTCTGAGCCTTGGACCTGCACAAAGCAATAATAAGAGTCAGAAATGTAATAAATGAAAGCAAAGCCTTCTCTTTTCTTACTGAATAAATGTGACTATACAAATTACTAAGTAAAAATGTTTCCCTTTCTGGAACACATTTAGAAAACTCTATGTTCTACAATATCGGCTCCATAAGATAAATTTTTTAGGATTCAGAATCTGAAGTCTATTTATACTATTAAAAAATATTCGACAAAGCCTGAGATTCTTGGTGAATAGATGCCCAGTGGTTAGATAAAATAACAAATCACATATGCAGATTATATAATTCCAAAATACTATTAAAGCTATTCCTTAAGTCATTAAGACTGATATTTTTTCTGAAAAATTATAGGATAAACTCCATTAAAATGATGAAATTTACAACCTGTTATTAGGAGCACAAAAAGAGAAAGGTTTAGAACCACAACTAAACTTTAGAACCTCAAGTATGTCATTCAGAACTAAATATGGATACGGATTTGTGCTGTTTTTCACCATAGAGGGGAAAAGGCACATATCTTTTTTTCTTTTTTGGAGAAAATCTGAAGGTCAAAACAGTTTCAGAAGGAGAATGACTTGTCACTGTAATCTTTTTGATACTATAGGGCTATATTTTTGGTCAGTACAATGTGCATATAGAAATAAAGTGGTCCAGGTATTTCAGTCCATTTGAATGAAACTAAACACATGCTAAAATACTAAATTTCATATTTTTAAAGCATATGTGGAACTATTACACTAGGACTTCCTTTAAAAGCTCAAAAGCTTAATGTTTAGGGTCCCCCCCCCCCCACCAATTTGTACTGTACATCGAATGGAATCTATTTTATATAATGTAGCTTCTTTCCTGAGCAGACTTTTGTAGAAGATGCAATAATTTTCTGGCTTGATTAGTACAAAAAGATTTAGAAATCTGCATAACAAACTATAATTATCTCATTTTCCTCTATTGTTTGCAACTACTGTATGTATACTCATCGCTCTCTTCCATGTGTATAATTAACAATATAGCCAAAATTTTCCAAATCACAGAACTATAAATTAGTAGGAAGATTCAAGTGTGTGAATTTCTTAAAGAAAAAATGTTTTCTATCAGTAAAAGACCCCATCTCTTCTTTGGGCCTCCAATTTTGCATTAAAAACTGTTGCTAAAATAAACAGCAAAAGATCACATTCAAATCCACAAGGTTTTCGCTAGTTAGATAAGCAATTCCAAATAAAAAGTTGTAAGAAATTAAGATGGCTCATAAATTTATTTAAAATATACTTGACTACTAAATGCTGCAAAGTACATAATATACAAATTTGAAGCCAGTATGAACCCTGCTTTAAAGTGTTGAAAGCAAGATAGGAATAATGCTCTACCAAATAGGTATATTATGAGAACTTCAGAAGTTTTAGAACTCTAATTTTGTTATCACAAATAAGGCTTTCTTGCATGGCAGCTTTGAGTTAAAACTTTAATGAATTTGATTTGGCTAGACTTTGAATTTTATCATTAAATCTAATGGCAGACTGGGTTATGACCTCCGGTTTGTAACTTCCACTTTTTGCTTGGATGCCTGAAGCATACCATGATTTTGGAATTCAGTAATGTAACCAATTTAAATAAGTTATTCAATATAAAGTTTTCCCCAGGACAGAATGTCAGGCTAATCTGCATCTTAAAGTTTTCCTTAATTCAGAGAAACATTTTTCTGTTAAATATTTCAAAATATTTTTTCTGTTCTATTAATTGGATATTCAATTTCATGAAAATAATTTGAAACACCTTCCAAAACTAGTAATAAGGTAGGAAAAAACCTCGTTTGAAAAGAAAATATATTCCTATAACACCAAAAGATTACAGTGACAAGCCATTTTCTTCTGAAACTGTTTTGACCTTCAGATTTTCTTCGGAAAAGAAAAAAAAAAAAAAAATGACAGCAAGTTATTTGGTATATTTCCAAATGTTTTCTAGTTTTGTACTTATGAAACAACAACAGACACATATACATACCTAGTTTCACATATATGGCAATATTTGGTTTCACTTAATATTTCTCTAATTATTCCATGTCAGTATGTAAAAGCATGCCTACATACCTTTTTAAAATTACTATGTAGTATTTTAGAGTATTGTATAGATATTCTACATTTTGTTTAACCAGTCCTTTTAATTGTCCATTATTTCAACAAATAATGTTGCAATGAATATATTTGTATAAACATATTTTTGCATAGTTTGGCTAAAGTCTTAGTAGTGTCAATTTCTTTATCAAAGAATATAATAATTCTCTTCTGGTAAGTATTACCAAATTACTTTCCAAAGAAAGTGCACCAAAATATGGTCCATCAATAATATATGAGAATATGAGGGTGTCAATTTTCTCATAAGTCATTATATATTGACTTCTGAAATCTGTAATTATGTCTTTTATCTTATGTCTATTTTTCTCTGAATGGATTGCAATTCACCTCAACACCTATTTTAATGTCAATAATTCAATGTTTAACTGTTTATAATTAATTATGTAACTTACATTATTTACTAGTTCCAATATTGGTTCCTTAACATAACAACATTGCAATACTACAACACATATCAATTTTTATTGAATTCCTCAGTTATAACCTCTTATATGTAAACCATTATTTTATTGAACTTTTTTATTACCTTTTTACATTGTGAGGCAATGAATTTATCTTCCATAGATTTTAGTTTGTTTCCAGGCTGTTCTTTTGTAGTTTATATACTTTGTTTCATTTTTCACTTATTATGCTAGACTATGTGTGATTCATTGTCAAGTTTATTTGTGGTTTTGCTAATTCTTAATATGGATAATTCTGTATATGTCTTCTATTTGCTTTAATAGCATAGATCAGTGGTTCCCAAACTTATTGGCATCAGGGACCATTTTCGTGGAAGACAATTTTTCCATAGACTGGGGTGGGAAGGGGAATGGTTTACACTTATTGTGCATGGTATCTCTATTATTGTTATGTTGTAATATATAATGACATAATTTTACAACTCACCATAATGTAGAATCAGTGGGATCCCTGAGCTTATTTTCCCGCAACTAGATGGTCCTCTGGGGGTGGCGGAAGATGGTAACAGATAATCAGGCATTAAATTCTCATACGGAGCTCAACCTAGATCCTCGCATGTGTAGTTCATGCTCCTATGAGAATCTGATCTCACAAGAGGCGGCAATGCAAGTGATAGGGAATGGCTGTAAATGTAGACGAAGCTTTTCTTGCTTGCCCACCACACAGGTCCTGCTATGCGGCCTGTTTCCTAAAGGGCCAGAGACCAGTACAGTCTGTGGCCCCAGGGCTGGGGATCCCTGGTGTAGAGGACTTCTCCTTGCTACCATCCAACAAGAAGAATTTGGTACTTGTTTTCAAGATGTAACTAAAAGTACCCATAGGTAGGTTTTCAAGATGTAACTAAAAGTACATCTTGAAAATGTACTTTTATGGGAGAGGATACTTTTGTCATTAGCTAGTAATTCGTTCTCTCTCCTCCCCTTGGAAAGAATTGGCCATTTGGTGTTTATTATCTCAGAAGAGAGATATTAATTTGAAAATCAGAAGGTAAAGAAACATCTTACCAGCTTTGATTTGTGCATATTCTCTGTCAAAGTTAACAATACATTAGAGTAAGGAATCACAGCTAGAATTCAATTAGATCACAAATAAGATTTACATAGCCTACTAATGTTGGAAATAGTTTGGCTCTCTGAATTGCAGAAATCCACAAACGATATATACTTATCCCAATACCTCTGTGAAATAGGGCCTTTTTCTGCTGATCAAGTGATAGTAGAAACATCATGTGGTATTCCTAAATAATGATTATATGACAACCATTGTGATGCCATTAATTATTTCCATGTTTTATTTATTTCAGCAAGGGTGTAATTTTGGTTTGAGGTTGTGATCAATTTCTTTATTAATTACACATTCTTCGGATTTTCTAGTTTATTTATTTATTATTTTTTTTCTGAGACGGAGTCTCGCTCTGTCGCCCAGGCTGGAGTGCAGTGGCCGGATCTCAGCTCACTGCAAGCTCTGCCTCCCGGGTTCACGCCATTCTCCTGCCTCAGCCTCCCGAGTAGCTGGGACTACAGGCGCCCGCCACCTCGCCCGGCTAGTTTTTTGTATTTTTTAGTTGAGACGGGGTTTCCCCGGGTTAGCCAGAATGGTCTCGATCTCCTGACCTCGTGATCCGCCCGTCTCGGCCTCCCAAAGTGCTGGGATTACAGGCTTGAGCCACCACGCCCGGCTCTAATTTATTTTTAAATCAATTTCGGTAAGTTTATTTTTCAAGAAATTTAAAATTATTAATTCAAAATATCAACATTCAAATTACAATGTCATTCAAAGTATCATGTTATGACAAATAAACCTATAAATACAAAATTATCAATTTTGGATTTTTAGGTTTATTTATCACAACATGGTTCATAATAGCCTTTCACATTTTTTTTTTTATTTCTGTGGGTCTCCAATATGATGTCCCCTTTTTCAGTCTTGGTATTGACTATAGGTATGGACACTTTATTCTCTCTGTCTCTCATTTTACAATTTTTCAATTTTATTAGACTTGATTCTTTTGAATCAACTCACGACTTTGCTGATCTTCTTTCTTGTATTTTTGTCCTCTACATTAATTCCTTATTTTGTTAATTCTTTCCTGTATTTTCATTGAGTTTCATTTGAAGGGTTTTTTGTTTCTTTTCTTTTTTTTTTTTTTTTCAAGCCAGAGTCTCCCTCTGTAGCCCAGCTTGGAATGCAGTGGCTTTAAGGATTGCCCAGGAAGCAAAAGGAAGCTATCTCAACCCTGTACAGCCTATGCTGGAGACAACTGAGATGTGGACTGTCCCTGGAGGCATAGGTCACCAGGTCCACAGCCAGCCTCACAAATGGTCCAGCAGGACTGATGTGTCACAGGGCTCCTCTTCCTGGCTTCAACGGCTCAGACTGTCATTACAATCCAGGAGCACTGGATGATTCTGGAGGATGAAGGGAGGAAGGTGGGAAAGTAGGAAGTGAAAAGTCAATTTTGCTTGGCAAATATGTTATTTGACTTCCAAATGGTTGCATTTTAGATAAGTGTTTCTTTAAAAGTTACAGATAGACTCCTTGGGAAATATTTACTGGATAACGTTATTTTAACTAATCTTGTTTATATCTTTAGAGATTATAGAGATACAGTAGTTTAATAATAAATTGTAAACCAGTCTAAGAAACTAACAAAATTAAAATTAACAGCACTTTTTTAATGTTACCATTGATGTTGCTTTCCTGACTAATGAGCATAGTAAATATAAATTTGATATGAATGAATGTGGTACCAATAGTTTTGAATTTAAAATATGTGACTTATGAGATCCTTATGGTAGCTAAATACTTTACATCATTTTTTTCTACTACAATTAATGTGAAAATTCCTTTTGCAGCATAATCACTTATACGTTTGGTTTTCACGTTGAATAAATGTTGAATTTATAAAATTTAATTCTGCTCTGCCCTTTTCTTCCTAGGCTCACACAATAAACATGATAAATCTGTAATTATTAATAGAGGAAATAATACAGGCATTGAAATTATGGAGTCATAATCAATTTTAAGTAAGTCATACAATTATAATATACTATATATTTTGATTTATTAGAAAACAGAATTTGAAAAGGTATAATTGGGTGAATACATATCATCAAGTATTTGGTGAATTGTGAACCCATGGTTTTTGTAAAATTGTCTGGAATCATTGAGCAGTTCTTACATATTTAATCTTTCAAAGACCAAGTTATTCAATATTCATGTAAATTCAAGTGTTTGGCAGACAGTGTTTTGGGTATTGGGACTATATTTGTGAGCAAGAAACAAATGTGCTCTTCTCTTATAATGCTGGTAATACAGTACAGTACAGATATTAGATGACTAAACAATTACATACTTTTACTGTTAAACAGCTGAAAATGGAAAAAGGCAAAATAACGTTAAGTGTGTGGGTTTTAGAGACAACAGCATTGATTCAAGTCCCCTCTTAACAACTTTTAATAACAATATAATTTGCTATTTTAAAAAACTTAATTTTATATTTGCAAATGTACAAAATATAGATTTGTAGTTTACCACCTGATGTTATTGGATACATATAGATATTAAAATGGTTACTATAGTGAAGCAGATAATCTCACTCACATTTTTTGTGACAAGAGTAAATCCCTAATACAGACCAACGTTATTAACTGTAATCTTCATGTTGTACATCAGATATAAAGACTTGTTCATCCTACATTTGCCATTTTTATCCTTCGTCTTGCATCTTCCCATTTTATTCTCCACCTCTAGCCCATAGTAAGCATGTTTTTATTTTCCATCTTTGTTTAATTGACTTTGTTTTGGATTCCACAAGTAAGTGAGAAAATGCAATATTTTTCTTTCTGTGGTTTATTTCACTTAGTGTAACGTCCTACAGGTTCATCCATGTTGTGGCAAATGGCAGGATTTTATTCCTTTTAATGACTGAATAATATTCCATCATATGTATCTACACCTTAGAGTTTCCTTAGTCATTTGTCTGTTCATAGACATTTAGGTTGTTTCTATATTTGGCTATTATGAATAATGCTGCAATGAACATATTTTTAGGAAGTGGTGAATGCACCTGCTTTAGGTATATACCCCAAAGAGGAATTGCTGGGCTGCGTGGTAATTCTATTTTTAATTTGTTAAGGAACTGCCATACTCTTTTACACTATGGATGTACCAATCTGCATTCCCACCAACAATGTGCTAAGGTTCTCTTTTCTCCATAATCTTACCAATATTTATCTCTTGTTTATTAGATAAAAGTCATCATAATAAGTGTGAAATAATGTCTCATAGTAGTTTTAATTTTCATTTTCCTGCTAATTAGTGATGTTGAGCATCTTTTCATATATTTCCTGGACATTGTTATATTTTTCATTGAAGAAATGTTCATCCAGGTCCTTTGCTCATTTTTAAATCGGGTTGTTTTCTGCTCTTGAGCGGTATGAGCTCTTCATGAGTTTTAGATATTAACCCTATATCAGATATACAGTTTACCATTTTTTCCAGTCCATAGTTTACCCTTTTATTTGTTGATCATTTCCTTTGCTTTCCAGAAGCTTTTCAGTCTGGCGTGGAATCATTTATTTAATTTTGCTTTTGTAGCCTAGACTGTTGCTGTGAAATTAAAAAAAAAAAAATTCATTGCCAAGGGCAATGTGAAGGAGTTTTCCCCCCATGTTCTCTCCCAGGAGTTTCATGGTTACAGGTCTTATACCTTCTATGTACTTTGAGGATTTTTTTGGTATTGTGTAAGATAAGGGTCCAGTTTCATTCTTCTGCATGTGGAAATTCAGTTTTCCTGGCACCATTTATTGAAGAGACTCTCCTTTCCCCATGTGTCTTCTTGATGACCTTGTGGAAGATTAGCTGATGATATATTCTTGGGTTCATTTCTGGGCTCTCTATTTTGTTTCATTGGTTTGTGTTTTTGTTTTTAGGCCGGTGTGATCGTATTTTGATGACTGACACACTGCATATAATTTTAAATCGGGAATTGTGATGCCTCCAACTTTCTTTTTCTTTCTCAGTATTGCTATTGCTATTCAGGGTTTTTAGTGGTTCCATACAAATTTCTGCATTGTTTTTCCTGCTTCTGTGAAGAATATGGAATTTTGGTAGGAACTGCATTAAAACTGCATATTACTTTTCTTAGTATGGACATTTTAACAATATTTATCCTACTGCTCCAAGAACAAGAAATATCATTCCCCTTTTGTTCCTTCTTCAATTCAGTTCATCATTGGCTTATAGTTTTCAGTGTACAAATCTTTCACCTCCTTGGTTAAATTTAATCCTATGTTACTTCTTGATACTATCACAAGTGGGACCATTCCCTTAACTGCTTTTTCAGATTCATTGTTATTTTGTATAAAATGCTACACATGTGTGTAAGTTGATTTTGTATTCTGTAACTTTACTGAAGTCATCTATTCTAAAATTTAATAGAATTTTTGAGGTTTTCTACATATAGGATCATCCTATCTGTAATAGAGATAATTTTACTTCTTTCTTTCCAATTTGGATGCTTTTTATTTCAATTTTATTTTATTTTATTTTATTTTATTTATTTGTTTGTTTTATGATTGCTGTTGCTAGTACCTTCAGTACTATGTTGAATGTAAGCAGGGAGACTGAGCATCCTTGGCTTGTACCAGACCTTAGTGGAAAAGTTTTTAGTTGTTTCCCATCGATCATAATGTATGTTAGCTGTGTCATTTTTGTAAATGGCTTTTATTATGTTGGGAAACTTTCCTTCCATACTTAAACCATTAAAAGTACTTTTTATCAAGAAAGTATGCTGAACCTTGTCAAATGTTTCTTCTGCATCAACTGAGATAATCATGTTTTTCATCTTTCATTCTGTTAATGTTATGTATCACTTTAATTGATTTGCATATGTGAAAGCTGACTTGCATGTCAGGGATCAATCCCACTTGGTAATGGTGTATAATCTTCTTCATATGTTGTTGAATTCAGTTTGCAAATATTTTATTGAAGATTTCTGCATTAATGTTTATCAGAGATATTGACCCATAGTTTTCTTTCCTTCTGTTTTATTTACATATACATATATATTTTAATACGGAGTCTCACTCTGTCGCTCAGGCTGGAATGCAGTGGCATGATCTCGGCTCACTGCATCCTCCACCTCCCAGGTTCAAGTGATTTCCTGCTTCAACCTCCCGAGTAACTGGGACTAAGGTGCCTGCCACCATGCCCGGCTAAATTTTTGCATTTTTAGTAGAGATGGGGTTTCACCATGTTAGCCAGGATGGTCTTGATCTCCTGACCTCGTGATGCACCTGACTCGGCCTCCCAAAGTGCTAGGATTACAGGCATGAGCCACCACACCCAGCCCTAATTTGAAGATTAAAAAAAAAAAAAAACTGTTGAAATGTTTTCTTGTTTTCAAATACATGCATTTAAGGGTACACATTACCATTGAAGCATGGCTCTAGCTTCCTTCTGTATTTTATCATATATTCACATTGATAAAATATTTTCTAACATCCATTGTGATCTTACTTTTATCCAATGGATTATTTTAAATAGTTTTCATAATTTCCAAACATAACATTTTCTAGATTTATTTTTGCAACTGATCTCTTAACTTAGGAAATGTAGTCAGAGAATACATTCAATATGATTTTAATCTCTTGAAATTTTATGGGATCAGTTTGGGGTAAAAAAATAGGGTCATTTCAAAGAATTTCACTAGCACCTTAAAAGACTGTGTATTCTGTAGTTATTGGATGCTTTACTCTACATACGTCAAATAGGTTAATTCGGGAAATCTTATTGTTCAATCTTACATGTCTTTACTACATTTTGTTTGTTTTCTAAGATAAAAGAAAGATTTGTGCTTTTAAAAAATTTCCCATCAGGACTATGGATTATGTTTCTTTTAATTCTTTCAGTTTTTGCTTCATGTATCTTGAGTCTATCCTTTTCCATGCATACTTACAATGGTTATTTCTTCCTGTTCTTTTTTAACTTTTTATTACTATGTGTCTTTACTTCCAGTAATGCTTTTTTACTTCATAGCATACTTTGTCTGATATTAATAAAAGAACAACAGCTTTAAGATATGCATTGTATAGCCATCTTGAAATTTTACTTGCTTTTTTTTTCATATTACTAGATTTCGAATGACTATTGTAAGTAGCACAAATTTGGGTTTACTTACAGTTAATCTGGTATGTTCATGTTTCATTGAATCCTATAGTTCCTTTTCACTTGTCACCATTGTGTACGTGATTAAATCTAACAAATTAATAGTTTTCTACTTATTTCAACCCCTACTCCTCACTAATCTTCTCCCTTATCCTGTTTCGAAGTTAGGATTTTTAAAGTATTGAATATATCCTTCTATTGGATGCTACAGACCTTTTACAGCTTCTTCCAAATGTGACTATCATAGAGATGAAAACATGAATCTTTACATTATCAAGTCTAATATGTTATCTATGAAGAAGATGATTTCACTTGAACCCTTAATGTCTCAACACACAATTACTTTACTTTCTCACAGAAAACGCGATGACCTTCAAACACTTTACCTCCATTTTTGCTTATCATGATTAACTTGTTACTTTGGTTATCCACTTACATTCAACATATTTTATTAATGTTTCATGCAAGGCACTACCTCTCATTTTTTAAATAAAATAATATTTAGATTTTGCCCATTTATGTATTCTTATGATTGTTCATCCTTTCTGCATCTCTATGCTTCCATGTAAGATTATTTTCATGATCTGAAGAACAAACACCCTTCTAATTACTTTTATGGAATTTTCGTAGTTTCTAACATTTTTTATCTTTGGAAAAAAACACTGTCTTTATTTTACCACTATTCTTGACCTCATTCACATATTTAGAACTTTGTTTTGGCTGTCACCTGGGCCTCACTTTCCAGTTGGTCTGTCACCATTCAATATTCTGCCTACACTCTTGGTGGAAGACTATTGCATGGTGGCATGACTATTGCAAGAACATGAGAGTGGAAGCTAAAATTCGTCTTGAGACTTACACTCTAGAATATCCAAGACCATTTCTGTCAAGCTCATTTCAGGTTCAGATGGTGAGAAATTCAATCTCTTGATTGAAGGATTAAAAAAAAAAAGAATACTATTGCATTTCTTCAGTCTATCATAGGTGGTGAATTCAAAAGATCACCCAAATTGGTTTAAATAAAAGCTGGTGATGCAGCGTAACTTTTTGTTATTCATTGTTATCTTCAGTATTATGTACCTTATTACTGGATTACTTTTGTGCTGGCTGTTATACAACATCAAATAGATTTTCCCTGTTCAATTTTTAACTTCTTGGAGACCAATACAGAGTTCCCCAAAATACTTACATACACAGGGAAGTTCCAGGTCCCCCCACTGTACCTCGGGTCCCTTCTCGTCCTGACGTGAGCCTCCTGAAACATTCCAAGTCCTGCCTGCCTCCTCCAGTGACAGTAAAGGCTAGCCGGGGACAAGGCCATTGACTGCCTGAGCCTTGAGAAAGACGCACAAGTTCCCTCGGAGGCCCAGTAAACTCAAGCTGGCCTGTAAGGCTCACAAGAGCGTCCTCGGCCCTCCATCGGTACCTAAAATTAGTCTAAGTTCACTCAGAGAACCAGAGCCCTGGAACCGCTCTTGCCTTCCTGGAAAGATTGGAGAAAGCATTACCACCTGCCCAAGTGTCTTCAGAATTTCCTACCTCAGCTCAAAGCCTAAAACTATTATTGCAAAAACTGAAGCAGCCTGACTGAGCCTTTGTAAGGCACGAACAAGTTCCCTTGAGGACCCAGAAACTTAGGGGGCTTGCCTGAAGACCCACTAAGGGTGTCCTTGGTCCACTAGGGCCACCACAACATTGTCTAAGCCTACTGGGGGCCCAAGAACAACTCTTGCCATTCGGGAAAGGCTGGAGGAAGTGTTAACACAAACTTAGGAGTGCTCAGAATTTTCTACCTCAGCTCAGAGCCGGAACCGCCACTACTGAAACAGGCGCACCACGGACACCCCAGGCCCCTCACAGAGATGGCGACCATAACGTAACTTTTGAGGAGGATAGGATTTGCATCATAGGATGGGATTCGTATCCCAGCTGAGACATTTGTAGCTGTATGATATCGGCAGCTTTACTTTGCGTCTATATTTTAAAATGCAAAGAAGATAATATTAATGACTACCTCAAAGTTTGCCCTAAGGATTAAATGTAATGTTGATTCAAGGCAGGGTGGTGTCTGATATCAAAGACTTCATTAAAAATAGGTTTATTTTGTGTTTCCTGTGAAGTAAAGGACTCATTTCCAATACAAATACAAATAAACTAGTCCTTTATTTCACATTAATTTTTCTTGTTATACTTTGACTAAACTTTGGAATGCTTTTTCTCCTTTCTCTTATGTGCACAGTATTTTTGCCTACTAGTTGCCATTCCAGTCATTAAAATTAGATTATTCACAGTCATCATTATTATTGCTGTACTTTTTTCCACTCAATGTTTATGTGAACTTACCAAATGTGTCAATGATTTCCTCAAAATTATCTTTACCTATTCACATTAATAAGCAGTACACATGAAATAAGCCATAACTCACGTTTTTCTATTTATGTCTATTCATAATTTATCAGATAAAACATTTTTTATTCATTTTAATTTCAAAATCTCCATTTCACAAAACAACAGATGTGTGAATAGTTAGAAAATGTCTTAAACATAAGGATAATTTTCACTGACATTCATAAAAATTCAATTTTACCAATAGTAACTGCATATATAATGACTGGTAGGACATTTAATTTTTTCACTATTCGTAACTGAACAGGTAAGGTTCAGTACTTTTCCATCTAACCCACAAAATATTCCTGACTAAAGAGAAGAGGCTTAATACTGTTCCAGATGCTTTCAAAGAGTTTATTTCTGTTTTAAATATTAGGCTTTCATATGCATTTTACATTAAATAAAGTGTTTGATGACTAAATAAATAAAAATAATTAGTTTAAAACATCCCACTGTTATCATAAAGGTTACAATATAATTTTATGTCAGATGAAAGATTAATCATGTTAAAATAGCCCAGAGGCAATAATTTGTATTCTCTGTGCAGCCAATTGAACTCCCTCTTGCTAACATTACTGCTAATATAATTTTCAAAATGGCTGTCTCTTGTGATGCCTAAATATTTTACTTAGCTGAGTTCTATGCTGCCTGTAATATGGATATACACTCAAACAAAGGAAAGTTTTGAAAAATAACTTTATTAAGACATAATTTATACATCATATAATTCATCTATTTAGTACAATTCAAGGATGTTTTAAAATAAAATTTACAAATTGTGAAGCTACTGTAAACCAGTTTTAGAACATTTTCATTACTCATTATGTCCTTCATGTCCATTTACTGTGAATCCTGGTTCCACCTCTACCCCCACCTCAAGTAATCACTAATTCATTTTCTGTCTTTATAGATTTGCCTTTTCTGGATATTTCAAATACATAAAATCATATAACAGTGCTCCCATGTCTGACGTCTCTCATGTAGCACGTTTCTGAGTTTCATTCTTGTCCTAGAATGTATCAGTAGTCCATTTCTTTTTGTTGCTGAGATAATATTCCATTGTATGTATATATCGTATTTTGTCTACTGTTAACTAGTTATGCACATCTGGATTGTTTCTAATTTTTGGCTATTATGAATACTGCTTATAAGAATATTCGTACACAAGTCTGTGTGGATATAGGTTTCCATTTATCTTACATAGACACCTAAGAGTGGGATTGCTGGGTCTGTGTCCCCACCCAAATCTCATCTTGTAGTTCCCATAATTCTCATGTGTTGTGGGAGAGACCCTGTGGGAGATGATTGAATCATGGGAGCAGTTCTTTCCTGTGCTTAGCCTGTGCTGTTCTCGTGATAGTGAACGAGTCTCACAAGATCTGATGGTTTTGAAAATGGGAGTTTCTCTTCACCAGCTCTCTCTTTGCCCGCTGCCATCCACCTAAGATGTAACTTGATCTTTTTCCTGTCCGCAATGTTTGTGAGACCTCCCTAGTCATGTGGAACTGTAAGTCCAGTAAACCTCTTTCTTTTGTGAATTGCCCAGTCTTGGGTATGTCTTTACTAACAGCGTGAAAAACGATCTAATACATTGGGTCATATTGTGAATTTATTTTTAACTATTGAAGAAACTGCCAAACTATTTTCCAAAGAAGCTGTATCACTTTACATCTCCAATGGCAATGTATAAGGATTTCCATTTCTTCACTTCCTCCCTGACCTTAGTTACTGAGTTCCTTTTACTGTTACTGATATGCTAGTATGTGTAAAAAAAAAAAAAGTATCCAATTATTTTATTGTATTTCCTTAATGATTAGTAATGTCCGACATCGTTCGTATTCTTACTAGCCATTCAAATATCTTCCTTGGTGAAATGTTGCAATGAAGAGTGTAAGCCAGAAATAAAATTCTAAGCAACCCACCCCACTCTCCATCCCCAACCATCTGAATGGGCTTCCTCCTTACCCAGGGGACTCTTAAAATTTAACACGGATGACTGATTCAGGCCATGAAGGGAAGTCGGGGTTGGACATGCCCCATTATACCTTTTGGGCATTAATGTCAACACAGATTTTAAGTCTGATCAGTAACATTTCATAACCTGTTCTCTCTGAAGCTTACTACCTGAAGGCTGACTCTGCAAATAAGAACTTTGGTCTTCACAGTCCTTTACCATAACCCAGACATTCCTTTCTATTGATCCTAGTCTTCAGATAAATTCAACCAATTGTCAACCAGAACATTATTAAATCTATCTGTAAGCTGGAAGCCCCTGCTTTGAGTTGCCCCAACTTTCTGGACCAAGCCAATGTATTTCCTTAACATATTTGATGGAAGTCTCACACCTGCCTAAAATGTATAAAACCAAGCTGCACCCTGACCACCTTGGGCACATGTTCTCAGGATCTCCTGAGGGCTGCCTTGTGGGCCATGGTCACTCATATTTGTTTCAGAATAAATCTTTTCAAATATTTTACAGAATTTGATCCTTTTCATCTACAAGAGTCTGGATCCCTGTGTGATGTTTGTCTGCTAACAATTTTCAAGCCCTAGCACTACCCCTTTCCTTTCTGTCTCACATCTGAGAAACCTGATAAGAAAGCCCTTCTTTGACACCAGTGGGAAGTTCAAACCATACAATTCTTTGCCTTTGTATGGGAACCCTTGCCATGCTCCCCACCCCAACCACTATAAAAACCAAGCCATTCTCCTTTCCTGCTATCTCAAGCCACTTTCAGATCAGCTTAGAAGGTCACATTTTTCTTCCTGAGAAAGTCTCATTATGTGAGTAATATATTTTTGGTAGCCTTTTGATGCATGTGCAGTTTATTAGTCTCAACATCCAAACAATATCAGGGGTTTATCCACTCTAGAATAATTCCAACACTGGCACAGGCAGCAGGATGACTAAGACGACCACCATCAGGGATTTGTTGCTTACTTTAGTTAAAACCTTACTTGAGATTGGGTCCTTAAGCCCTCTGAAACACCACTGTCATTTAGAAAGCCCCTAAGTCTGATTTTACTGATTTGAGAATTTCTGGAGGAAGAAATTTATGAGCCAGAGAACACCTCTCCGAATTATAGCAAGTAACGACTAAAAGTTAAGAATACAAACAAAACAAAACCTATAAGGAGGGAAACAAACACAAACAGAAAACAAAAGTAGAGGTCCACAATTAGAAAAAAATTCCAAAATTTACTTTAAAATCTGTACAACAGAAGTAAATTGATTGGATTTGTGCCTCTGTGGCACAGGTTCTGAATTAACATTAGCACATTTTTAAAAACACTGGCAAATTTTCATTACCTTAATCAAAAGGATCAAATTATATTTTACACAGAGTTACAAACAAACTTAAACAAGGTGTCCGATATATAACTTAGGGGAGGTACTGGTTATAAAATAGAAAACAAACAACTAAGCTTCAAGTTAACCATCAGATCCGTCACCTAAATTCTCCATAGTCGTATCATCCATTATCCTAAAATATCCTATAGTGAACATGGACATTCTTACCCAAATAGTAATAAATTAAATCTTTGGCACATATGATTTGCTTGTAAAATGGGACCCCACGGCATACTTCTGTGGTTAAAGTAGTTCTTCACAATGCAAAATAAAACAGTGCCTTAAAGGGCTGAAATCTATTATAAAAGATCTAAATCACCAGAGAACAATAAATCACCTATAACGCACTAGAGAACAGGTGATTATCCCCTACTGCTCAATTTAACATACTAATTCGGCCTGTTTTTGTTGTTTTTATTTGTTTGTTTTAGAGATAGGTCTTGCTGTGTTGCCCAGGCTGGACTCAAACTCCTGGACTCAAGGGATTATCAGATCTCAGCCTCCTGAGTAGTTGGGACTTATGGTTAACCTGTTCCTAAATTTGGAAAGAATGAGTGGTGCCTTGTGGTAGATTTTACCATGTTAATGCTGTGGTCTCATAGTTAAGGTCCCCATGTACAATATAACTAAAATTACTGATTCCATAGAATCAACAACTGGTAAATAATTTGCAGTCATAGATTGGTTAATATGTTCTGTTCAGTGTCTATTTGAACAGCCCTTTATCTGTTTATCCACTAGGTACCTCAACAACCTTACTTTGCCAATGATTTTGGCAGATTGGATCTTAACCACATCCAAATTTCTCCAGTAATAAAAGTAGAACATTACATTGTTAATATTCTCCTTTGAGAAGATTCACTGGATTCATTCATTCAAGACATATAAACATTTAAAAAAAGAACCCATGAAAAGGAAATGGACCATTTTCCCACATGTAGTCATAGACCCTGCTACCTCATTTAAACAGATGAAAGTTATTTGATAAGCTGAGAGTCACTTCATCTCTGGCAATGTCCAGAAACTTCTATTGGCCTTCTCATTACCTATATGTTAAAATAAGTTCAATAATTTTAGGTGTTTTTGAATTCTGCAGGCAACATATTCTGCATTTATCTAAGCTCAGTTATACTGATACTCACAAATAGACCCACCTTGAATGGTTCCTCCTACAAGAAAAAGCTCTGAAATCTGTTCAAATTGCAATAGAACAGGCACTCTCCTTAGTGGCCTGCAGAGAATCCATTATCTCTGAGGCTTCCTAGAGTCTCTGGATCACTTGTGAGGACTATAAGTTGTCCAATCCCATAAGCTTAAGACAAACAGTGCTCTCAGAATAGAGCCACATCTGGATCTTCTGGCATAACCCCCTCTTGTCGTCATTCTCTGGTCAGATGCAACAGTGATGAGGATGGTTATCCACCTCCGGACCACTTGGCTACCTGGCAAGGCATTTGGGATCAACCAAGTAAACAGGAAAGAGAGTTTGTATACTTTACAGATGCTGTCACTCCCATCACACATAATGGAGCTTGCCTTTTATTGTAGGTGGCACCATTCAAGGTGGGCCTATTTGTGAGCAACAGTATAATTGAACTTAAATAAATGCAGAATATCTTGCCTACAGAATCCAAAAAAGACCTAACGGTTGTTTTTCAGCCCTTAATCAGGACGTCTTTTATCAAATATAGGATCTACAGGTTAGTACAATTCACTGAGTTTTAAGCAGTCATCTTAGTACTGGGTATCCTGGCCAATAGTTGTCCCAGTCTACACAATTTTACACATTCTTGGGCTATGGTCTGTTTCTCTAGTCTGATTAATGACCGCAACAATTCCTTACCCAAATTTGCACGTTTAGGGTAAAGAGTTGTAGAGAAATGTGTTGCTTCACAAATACAGAAATGTAAACCAAGGATACAAAATCCACAATACTAGATCTCATTAATATGTTTGTTATTCTCCTTAAGGTTCCAGACTATTATTGATAGTTACCAAGACACTCATTTCTCTTCTCAAAATATACAATTTACACAATTCTAGTTCTTGAACTATGCGATCAATAGAACTTTCACCTCCCTTTCTGACCGTAGGCTATATGTCTTCTTTAAAGGGTCATATTGGCTTAATTATTAAGGTCAAATTCAATTAAGTGAAACATGCCATATTTTGTTCATTAGGCAAATATCAAAGGTAAATTAAATAAAGAATCTGACTCCATTTTTAATATTTGACTGCTTTTCACTGCTCACAGCTTTCAAGCAGCCCCCATCACCCTGATCCTTTTCTGCCCCACATCTGGATAAATAGATAGAAGAGCCCAACTGATCCCTTCTTGGGGAAGTCTAAACCACACAAGCCTTGTCTTTACATAGGACCCTCCAGCCCTATACCCTTATCTTCATGAAAGTCAAGCAAGTTCCTTGGCTCTACTCTGTCAAGCCATTTTCACACAGCCTCGGATTCTACACTGTTCTTAAAAGAGAATCTCATGGTGTGAATATTAAACTTACTCATCTATCTGACTTCTGTGGGGCAATCACAACAGATATTTATTTGAATATATTGCCTGTTCTAGTCCATTGTGTGCTGTTTTCACAGAATACAGTTAGCCCTCTGTAATTTCAGGGGATTTATTCCAGGATCCCCTCAGATACCAAAATTCTAGGATACTCAAGTCCCAATGCTGGCCTTTTAAGAACCTGTGGATACAAAATGCCTGCCCTCACTATTTGCAGGCTCCACATCCCATGAATACTGTATTGTCCATCCATAGTTATTTGAACCTGTTGATGTGGAGCCAGTGAATACACAGGGCAGACTGCTCCACAGACTGGATAACTTATACAGAACAGAAATTGATTTTCTCATAGATTTACGGCTGGGAAATCCAAGATTGAATGGGGTAATATATAGTACCGGTCTTTTTACTGTGCCATCCCATGGCAGAACGCTAAAGAGAAGAGATCAGGAGGGAATTAATTTGTCCTTTTGTAAGGTTACTAATACCACCCATGAGGGTGGAGCCCTAATGGCCTCATCTCTTCTTAAAGGTCCCACTCCTTAACACTGTTACAGTGGCAAGTAAATTTCAACATGAGTTTTGGAGGGGAAATTCAACCTTTAACATTGCCTATTTTTTAAAATTGGAGGCCAGGTGTGGTGGCTCATGCCTGTAATCCCAGCACTTCAGGAGGTCTAGGTGGGTGGATCACGAGATCAGGAGTTCAAGGTCAGCTTGGCCAAGCTGGCAAAAACCCGTCTCTACTAAAAATACAAAAATTAGCCGGATGTGGTGGTGTGCATCTGTAATCCCAGCTACTCAGGAGGCTGAGGCAGAGAATTGCTTGAACCCGGGAGGCAGAGGTTGCGGTGAGCCAAGATCATGCCCATGCACTCCAGGCTGGGCAACAGAACGAGACTCCGTCTCAAAAAAAAAAGAAAAAAAAATTGTTGTTTGCCTTATTATTGAGGTATAAGAGATCTTTTGTAATGTTGGACACATATTTTGCAAAACTTTGTTACCAGTCTGTTGCATGATTTTTTTTATTTGTTTAAATGTCTTATCTTGAAGGGCAAAAATTCTGAATTTTGATGAGATCCAATCTATCTCGTGTGTGTGTGTGTGTGTGTGTGTGTGTGTGTGTGTGTGTGTCATGCTTTTGGTGTTGTATCTGTGAAATATTTGCCTCAATCAAAATCTTCAAGCTTTTTTCTCATGTTATCTTCTAAAATTTTACTACTTCCATGCATATATAAAAATTGACTACATATTTTGATTTAATTTCTGCGTATAGTGTGAGGCAATGGTCCAAGTTAATCTTTTTATATGTAGATCTACTTTTATTCACCCAGCAGTGGTTTTTAAAAAGGTGGTTCTTCCTTCAATGTATTTCTTTTTCACTTTGGTTGATCATCATTTGGCTGTAAATATAAGGGTTTATTTCAAGACTGAAAATTCCACTTCATTGACTATAAAACAATCATGTGTAAGTAGCATACCATCTTGATAACTGTAGCTTTATAGTAAATTTTGAAATTAGAAAGGGAAAGTCATCCAACTTTGTTCTTCACTTTCAAAATTGTTTTGACTTTTATAAAATCAACATAAATTTTACATTGATCTTGTCATGTGGGGAGCATATTGAATCTGTAAATCAATTTTGGGGAAACTATCATCTTAAAAATACTGTCTTTCAATGCATGAAATGGGGCATCGTTCTATTTAATTAGATCTTTAATTTCAGCAAAGTTGTGTAATTTTTCAGTGCACAAGTCTTATACTTCCTTTGCTAATTTTTTTCTAAGTATTTTATTCCTTTTGAAACTCCTATGTAAAGACTTCATTCTTGATTATTTTCAAATTATTCCTTAAATGTAGAAATGAAATTGATCTTGACTTCTATAGTTCTCATACATATGTTTGATGTATTTGTTCTTGTTACAATTTTTTGAGAATTTCATATGCAAAATTGTGTCCTCTGCAAATAAAGAGTTATACGTTTTCCTTTCCAATTCGAATGCTCCTCTCTTGTTTTTTCTTGCCTGAATGTACTGACTAAAATCTCCTGTACAATATTTACAGAAGTAACAAGAGTCATGAGTCTTACCTTGTTCACTTTCTTAGGAGGAGGGTCTTCATTTCACAGTTAAGAGTGGTGTTCTTATAGGTTTTTTGTAGATGCTTTTATCAAGTTGATGAATATCCTTTTCATTCCAAGTGCTTTCAAAATTTTACAATAAAATGGTCTCTGATTTTGTCAATTCTTATTCTGTGTTTATTGAGATGAGCATGTATTTTTCCCTTTATTCTATTAATACGGTATATTACATTGATTTTAAATCAACATTGCATTCTTGGGATAAATTCAACTTGATCATGGTGAATAAGTTTTTTCTAACTTCACTCCAGTGAAGTCATCTAGGACTGGAGTTTCCTTATGGGAAGATTTCACAAGATGAATTAGATTTTGTTACTTGTTATAGATATATTTAGAATTTCTATTTCTTCTCAAATGTATTGCAGAAATGTGTAGTTTTCTAGAGATGTTTCCATTTCATCTTAGTTGTCAAATGTGTTGGCATAAAGTGGTTCACAGTATTTCCTTATAATTCATTTAATTACTGAAGGGTTAGTGGTAATATATTTTATTTCTAATTTTAGTGATTTGTGCTTTATTTCTTGGTCAATATAAGCAAAAGTTGTCAGTTTTGTTGATGTAAAAGATAGGTGGTTTTTCCTACTCTTACAATACACAGCACTTGTTCTCTGATCATAAAAATGTGTGTTTCCCTATACATCATCAATTCTCTAGCAGACAACAACTGGGTGCTCTATAATTCAATTTAATGCTGAATTTTATCTACCTGGAGATAATGTCAGATCCAACAAATAAAGGGCTCCATCCCACAAAACTGCCCCCTACTTCAGATACCAATTGCAAGTAGTAGCTTGTCACCTGTACTTCTGACCAACTGGATATAAATTGGGGTGCCTATGACCCCCTTCTTAAGTTTGACTAGTTTGCTAGAACAGCTCACAGAGCTCAGGGAAATGCTTATGGTTACTCATGTATTACAAATGAAACAAATGAATAGCCAAATGGAAGTGATGAATAGGGTATGATATGTGGAAAGAAGTGCAAAATGTCCATGTCTTTTCTTGGTGCACAACCCTCCAGGTACCTCCATGTATTTTGCAACCAGAAAGCTCTTGAAACTCTATCCTTTCAGATTTTTATGGAGGCTTAATTATTTAGGCATCAACTCAAACTTCAGCCTCACTTCTCCCAGAAGGTGGGGTAGGACTAAAAATTTTAATCACACAATTGGTTCTTCTGGCAACGAGTGACCCCCAGCCAAGCCTCCATTCTCTGTCCCCACCACCCCTTCATCGACCACCATCATGAGGCTATCCGTAAACCCTAGCTATCACTCATCTCATTAGCACAGAAAAATATACTTATTGATTAAGAAGTCCAGAGATTTTAGAAATTGTGTATCAGGAACCAGGGTCAGAGAAAAATATGTATTAATTATATCACAATATTATGGTTGATATTTTCAAAGAAAAAAATTTTTATTTTATGTATTTTCTTCTTTTTTAACTCTTTTTTATTTCATTGATTTTTTACTCTAATCTTTATTATTTCCTTTCTTCTGTATGCCTAGGGCATAATTTGCTCTGATTTCTCAAGTTTCTTGAGGCAAAAGTTTATATTACTGATTTGGAATCTTTATTATGGGCCAGGCACAGTGGTGGCTCAAGCCTTTAATCCCAGCACTTTGGGAGGCCGAGGTAGGTTGATTACCTGGGGTAAGGAGTTCAAGACCAGCCTGGCCAACATTGTGAAACCCTGTCTCTACTACAAATACAAAAATTAGCCTGGCGTGGTGGCATGCATCTATAGTCCCAGCTATTCAGGAGGCTGAGGCAAGGAGAATTTCTCACTGAACCTGGGAAGCAGCGGTTGCCAGTGAACTGAGACCACTCCAGGGCCCAGGCGACAGACTGATTGACTCCGTCTCCAAAAAAAAAAAAAAAAAAAAAAAAAAAAAAAAAAAAAAAAAAAAAACCTTTATGTTCTATACAAGCATTGAAGCCGTTCATATTTCTCCCTAAGAAACTGCTTTTATTTCATCCTATATTTTTTGAGATTTTGTATCATTATTTTTGTTTAGTTCAAAATAATCTCTAAATTTCCTTGTAATTTCTTCTTGACCCACTTGTTATTTGGAAATGTTATTTATTGCTTTCTATCAGATTGGTGAGTAAACAAATAAATGTTCTTTAAACATAAAAACATTTGAGAAGTTTCCAACATTCCTTCTGTTGTTCAGTTTCAACTTAATTCTGTTTCAATTGTACAATATACTTCAGATGGTTTCAATTATTCTTAATTTATTTAGACTTGTTGGATCCTGTTGATTTTTAAATCAAATCTGATAGCCTCTGTGTTTTGATTCAACTGGCATTTACTGAACTTATTGATATGGTAGGACTTAAATTTGCTATTTAACTATTTGTTTTCTATATGTCATCTTTCTTCGTTCTTTTTTTTCTACTGCCTCCTTTTGAGTGTGCTACGTACATTCATTTTTACAATGTATTGAGCTTTATTTTAGAGACTGTTGTAATGTTTACAATATGCATCTTAAAACAATCTACCTTAAATTAATAACTTAATTCATGTTATATATAGAAGCTTTATTCTAATATAGTTTCCTTGTCATCCCCTCCTTTGTGTTATTATTGTTTTACTAATTATGGCTCTCTATTATATAAACTCAATAGCAGTTTTTAAAATTTGTGTTCTACAGTTCTTTTAAATCGCTTAGATGAAGAAATGTTTTAAATATATATATGTTTATTTATAAAGTTTTTTATATTTACCTACTTTATTGCCTTCCTAGTGCTTTTTATTTCATCTTGTGGATCCAAGATATCGTCTTTCAGACTGAAGGACTCCCTTTATTATTTGTTGTAGGACAGGGATGCTGTTGAACTCCATTTTGTGTATCTAAAATATATATTTTAATGTTTACATGATAGTTTTCCTGGATAGCAAATTCTTGTCTGATAGTCTTATTCTTTTAGTATGTTAATGGAAAACAATACCAAAGTGTAAAATATTTCAAGCAGTTTATTCTGAACGAATATAAGTGATCATGGTCAGGAGAACAGTCTCAAGAGGATCTCAGAAAGTGTGCCAAGGCAGTCGGGTTACAGTTTGGTTTTATACATTATAGAGACACAGGAATTGTGAGTAAAATCATTAATCAATACATGGATACATGGATGGTGTACATTCATTCAGCCTAAAGAGCACGGATATCTGGAAGTGAGAGCTTACAGATCACAGGTAGATTCAAAAATTTTCTGGTTGGCAACTGGCTGAAAGAGTTAGACTTTGTCTAAAAGCTTGAATTCAATAAAAGAAAGAAATGTTTAAATGGAGATAAAGAGGATTATGGAGGCCAAGATTCTTATGTAGATGAATGAATCCTCATAGGTAGCAGCCTTCAGAGAAAATAGATGGTCAATATCTCTTTTCAAAGTTTAAAGGTGTCAGACTCTCATTTAATCTCTTCCAGATTTGGAAAAGAACTATGGTATAGTTTGGATATTTGCCTTGACTCAAATCTTATGTTGACCCGTGATCCCCAGTGTTGGAGGTAAAGCCTGGTGGGAGGTGTTTTTGTCATGGAAGCAGATCCCTCATGGCATGGTGCTGTCCTCCTGGTAGTGAGTGAGTTCTCGTGAGATCTGGTCATTTAAAAGTGTATGACACCTTCTTTCCCATTCTTTCTTTTGCTCTTGGTCTCATCATGTGACATGGCTGCTCCTGCCTCACCTTCTACCATGAGGTAAATCTCCCTGAGGCCTCCTCAGAAGCTGAGCAGATGCCATCACCATGCTTCCTATTCAGTCTGCAGATCTATTAGCCAAGTAAACCTCTTTCCTTTATAAATCACCCAGTCTCAGATATTTCTTTATGGTGATGAAAGAACAACCTAACACAGCCTAGAAAGGAAAAGTCTGGCTGAATTAATGTAGATTCTCCACAACTGTAAATTTATTTTACAAAAGACAGCTTTGCAGGGCCATTTCAAAATATTTCAAAGAAATATATTTTGGGCTAAAATATTTTGGTTTCCTTTAAAAATCAGCTATCTGTCATGTGATGCTATGCCAGGATCAGGTTGGAATTTGTTATCTTATTGCCACAAAGAGTCTATTGTGTGAGTCTTATGAGCTCTGGAGTCTCATTGGCAGAGAAGGGCTCTGTTCCGTTGGCTGGGGACCTAGGATCTTATATTTGTTGGCAAATCTGACATATACTGAACATATCATTTCACTGCCTTCCAGACACCATAGATTCTGATGAAAAAATCAGCAATTAATCTTTTTTGTATTTCCTTGTATGTGATGAGTCATTTACCTCTTTCTCCTTTTAAACTTTTCTCTTTGGTTTGGTTTTCAACAGTTTGACTATGGTGTGAATCTCTTTGAGAGTGTACTTCTAAATTAGTTGAGCTTCTTTGATATGTAGGTTAATCTTTTTCAACTTATTTGGGGAGTTTTTGGCTACTACATATGTGAATAGTTTTCCCATCTCTTTATCTTCTATTCTGATGGGACTCCCATTATGTGTTTGTCAGTATGCTTCTTTGTGTTCCACGTGTCTTTGAAGCTCTGTTCATTTTATCTTCATTCCTGAATGGATAAACGCTATTGATTTATTTTCAAGTTCCCTGATTCTTTCCTCTTTTCGCTTAAATCTGGTTTTGATACCATCTGATGAATTTTTCACAGTATTTTTTACTTTTCAAATCCAGAATTGTTTTAATTATGTTTTATTTATATCACTTTATTGATTATTTAATGAGACATAATTGTCATACTTTACTTCTTTAAAGATACTACCATTTAGTACTTTGAAGATATTTTAATAAATGATTTAAGTTTTTTCTCTACTAGTCCAACATCTGGCCTCCATAAGGAAATGATTTTATTGGCTGCATCTTTTTTGTGTACGGTCCATACTTTTTTGTTCGTTTGTATGTCTTACATATTTTTGTTGTTGAAAACTAGATACTTTAAATAATATCTTTTAGCCATGCTGGAATCAAAATCTGCCCCCTCCAGAGATTTTTGTTGTTTCTTTTGCTCCCTTGTATCTGTTACTTGTTTAGCAGCCTTTCTTGGGTAATTCTTCAGATTCTGTATTTCTTATAGCATACAACTAGTGAGTTCTCTGATCACATCTATTCTATTTTCTTTTTTTTTTCAACTTTTGAAAAAAGGTAACTTTCTATAAGTTTCCCATGTATCACCATAGTTCAGTACTTAGCCAGTTATCAATTGTTAAAGTTCTCAAGTTAGTAAATGTTCTATTTCTTGCCTGGGCATACACATAGCTCTCTTTAAGCAAACACCTTTCTAGAACTCCAGTATGGTTATCTATTTACCGGGTCTTTCTTTCAAATTTTAATTAAGCAGACTATTTTCAGTTTTGCCAAATAAAAACACAGTTTTAGGCAGCTACAATATTAACAATTTTATTTAATTGCTGTTGTTTTTGATAATGCCCCAAGGACATGGCTTTCTCCACAGTGTTGAATTCCAGATAGAAAAATATAATGGCGACACTCTAGGAACAGGAATTTTCACTGAGCTTCTACAGTACTGATAAAAAAATATATATTTAGATTGCTCTTGGGATGGATTTTAATAGAATTCCAGAAGAAGCAAGATGATTCCTTTGTTGGCTACAATGCTACTGACTTTTCATGGCTACTGCTTTACTCAGCTGGGTATGTGTATAGCGGTGATGGGAGAAAGCAGCCCCAGGTGAAAACACCAACTCAGGTTCATAGCTTTTATGAAATAAATGATTTTCAATTTATTATGTTCCTGTTGTTAATTTTAAGAGTTCTGAATTTTATATTGTTGCTAGTATTTGGCTGCTTTTATGAAATTCATTTAGACTGAAATTCAGTCTGCCATTGCAGAAGTTTTGTTTCCTCAACAAAATTTTATTTATTAAAATAACTACATGAAAATTATGTAAGCATTATCTAATATTTCTTATATTTAAACTGTTATTTATCCTGCATACTAGTACATGCTTATTTAATGATTGAAGGAAGTATCTCTATAGATAGAAGTAAGCAGAAGAGAGGTTCATGTAAACATGAGTTTTTTACTGAAAATTATGCTGACCATTATAAAACTAAATATGTGAATAATGATAGACACATATATCTACAAGAAATAACATATAGTATACCTAAAAAAATAAAGATATATAGACATTTCAAAATTTTAAATACCTTTTTCACAAATTAAAAGATGCATGTTTTCCACATTTTAATATCTTCAAAGTAGGATGCATGTTAAAGTTCATTGCAGTCAAAACTTCATGGATTTTATTATTGCTTCCTAATCATGACATCTTGAATTCTAAGACTAATATTATTTTTGATAGTTATCACACACCCATATGTGTTTATTTTAGAAAGGTTAGGGAAAAATAAATATCAAAACAAAACAAAAATTTCATTGTAGTCACATCAAGATATTAATATTTCAATATTATATCAATAGTGATATTTCAATATTTCGTTCTCTCTCCCATACACATATCTATACATATCTATACATACATATACATATTTATTATGTATACTTGTATATACATACACATATTTATGTATGTATATTTATGTATACACATGCACACACAGACACACAGTTAACCTTTGAACAACATGTAGCTGAGAGGTATCAAACTCCTGTGTAGTCAAAAATCTAGGTATAACAACATATAACTTTGAACTCCCCCAAAACATAACTACTAATAGCATACTGTTGAGTGGAAGCCTTACTGATAATCTAAAGTGATAACCTCAACAAATGTTTGTGTGTTATATGTATTATACATTGTATTCTTATAATAAAGCAAACTAGAATAAAGAAAATATTATTAAGAAAATCACAAGGAAGAGAAAATGCATTTACTATTCCTTAAATGGATCTAGAGCATCATAAAGGTCTTCTTCCTCATCATCTTTATGTTGAGTACACTGAGAAGAAGGAGGAAGAGTAATGGTGGGTCTTGCTGTGTTAGGAGTGGCATGGGCAGGCATGGGCAGAAGAGGCAGAGGAAGAAGGAAAAGCAGACAAGGCAGGCACAATTTGTGTAACTTTATGGAAATATATCATCATTTCTGACTTCTTTCCTTTTTCGTTTCTCCAAAAATATTTCTATATAGTACTGATCCTCTTTCCAATATTTGTTTTAATCTCAGTGCCCATGTCATAAAGGGTCTCTACCATAAAATAAATCAAATGTAATCCTCAATAATCTAAGCCTTTCTGCCAGATTGTCTAGTGTTGTTGTTGTTTCTGACACTGCTTTTCTTCTGTCTTCTTCCTCATCATCTGGCACTGGTTCAGAAGAACACATCTTCATCAGGCCCTCTTCTGTTAATTCACCTGGAGTGGTGTCTATTAACTCTTAAATCTCTCCAGTATCCATAATCCATATCTCGAAACCCTTTACCCCACAACACTTTTTTTTTTTTTTTTTTTTTTTTCCATATCCACAATCTCTTTCATTACTTTCTTGATTAGTTCTGTTGTAAATCCTGTGAAGTCATACACAACATCTGGACATAGTTTCCTCCAGCAGGAATTTCTTTTTGCAGGTTTGATGGCTTTCATGATTTTTTCTGCAACAACAATGGTATCTTCAATGGTGTATTCCTTGCAGCTTCTCATGATGTTTTCTCCATCAGGTTTCTCTTCCACTGACGATTCTTTCTGTGGAGTACCACGTGTAATGAGCCTTAAAGTTTCCTATGATCTCCCGATTTCTAAAGGCTGAATTAGAGATGGTGTGTTTGGGAGAAAGTAGACACTTTGACACTGTTGGTATTGAACTTCTGGGGTTCTTGGTGGACAGGGACATTGTCCAATATCAGAAGAACTTTACAAGTCAGTACCTTACTGGCAAGGCACTTTCTGACTTTAGGGGCAGAGAATGGATGGATCCAATCCAGAAAAAGAATTCTCCTTGTACAGGCCTTCTTGTTGTAGAACCAAAGATTGGCAGCTGATGATTATCTTTTCCCTTCAAGGCTAGAGAGTTAACAGCTTTATAAATAAGGGCAGTCCTCAAAATAAAACCTGACTACCTTTGCATGAAACAACAGAAATAGCCTGTCTCTTCCTACCTTAAGTCCTGGTGCTGGATTCCCTGCATTTTTTTTTTTTAGAATAGGGCACTTTCATTTGCACTAAAAACCTATTCAGACCAATATCCTTTCTCCTCAACGATTTTTTTTATGACGTCTGGGAACTTGTCTGCTGCCTATTGGTCAGGAGAAGCTGCTTCTCTTTTTATCTTGACATTTTAAAAGCCAAACCTCTTTCTAAAATTATCAAACTGTCTTTTATTGGCATTAAATTTTCCATCCTTAGATCCTTCACCTTCCTTCTGCTTTAGGTTATTTTGGAGAAAAAATAACAACAAAAAAAAAAACCCCTCAGGATTTTCATTCCTGCTGGCATAGCTGAAGCAACAACTTTTACAAATTTCTTTTTATTTTTTTAACCATGGTCCTTACATTAGATTCATTTATTTTGAAATGACGGGAAAGCACAACTGCGGATACATGGATTTATGGTACATATCAAGCAACTTAACCTCTTCTGGTAATGTCATAACTTTTCTCTGCATCCAGGGAGCACCTCCAGTATCACTAGTGGCACTTCACATGTGTCCTATGGTGTTCTTCAAGGTTTATAACATTGAATAAACAAAATGAAAAATATACCAGAACTGCAAGAGATCACTTTTTAATGCAAAACACAATTACAGGAGAAGCAAGCTATATTTTAAGAGATACTTGGAATACTCAAGCTCACCATAATAGCAACAGGAGGTGGCTACAAAATTATTACTGTATTACAGTATATAGTAAATGATAAAATAGACTAGTACCTACATATATATTGTATCCATTCATGACATATCTAGCTTTAAAATTGTTTTCTTGATATTTCTATGCTATATGGTTCATTCAATTGTGAGGTTTTTTTTTTCAAATTGTCACAAATCTCTAAATTTTTTTTCAATGTACTTTAAAAATACATATATAAGTGGACCCCTGAAGTTCAAACCCTTATTGTTCATAGGTCAATTGTATATACACATACATACACAGATACATATACATATATATATATATATATAAACATATTATAAATATGTTACTATGTGTGTTTACAACCATTTCAGTTGAAACCCAATTATTCTCATGTTCGTTAGGCAAATTTTTTTGAAATGACCTGAGATATATGGTCATTTTGAAGTAAAATACCTACGTTTCATTAAAAAATTCAAACAAGAAAGTTTTTACTCAATTAACATTTGCCAGGTATGTTCCTTTTGGTACCGTATGAAATTCACTAATTCTTTAGGGACAATGCATTAGTCCTCTATTATTGAAGGTTTCACTCTTCATAATTTGAGTTACCTATGTCAATCTTCATCTGAAAATATTAATTGAAAATTTACATTAATGAACAATATATTTTAAGTTGCATAAGTTCTGAGTAGTGTGAAGAAATGATTAAATCTCATGCCATCCTGCTCCATCCAGCGTGTGATATGAATCGTCCCTCTTTCCAGCACTGTTCATGCTGTATAAGTTACCGGCCCTGTAGTCACTTCGTAGCTTTCTTAGCTAACAGATCAACTGTTGACTTACAGGGAAACTTTTGTTCAAGTCATCTTTATTTTATTTAATAACGGTCCCCAAATCCAGAGTAGTTATGTGGGCAATTAAGATATACTAAAGAGAAACCATGAAGTGCGTGCGTTAAGTGAAGAGATGAAAGTTCTTTATTGAGTAAAGAATGAAAAAATATATGCTGAGGTTGCTAACATCTATGGTAAGAATGAATCTTCTATCCATGAAATCTTGTAAAAAGGGGAAAAGAAATTCATGTTAGTTTTGCTGTCACACTTCAAACTGCAACAGTTATAGTCACAATGCATGACAAGGGCTTAGTTAAAATGGAAAAGGTATTCAATTTGTAGGTGGAAGACATAAACAGAAAATGTGTTCCTCTTCCTATCCATTACAGCAACATGTTGTATCAGAAAGCTTTGAGCCTTTGTGAAGGCTCATTCGTTGCTAAGGCAAGGAATCCCCTGAAATGGAGTGATAACCATGCCATTTACTGCAAGTAATGGAATGGTTCCACAAATTCAGAAATAGGTTTAGACTGAAAACTATAAAAATTACTGGAGATGCTAAGTCTGCCAATGGAGAAGCTGTGCCACATTTCTGGCTGAGGCAAAGATTAAGGGGAAACAATACCAACCAAAGCAAGTATTCAGTTGTGATAAAATTACACTCTTCTGGAAGAAGATGCCCATAGAACCTAAATCCATCAAGGTGCAAAGGAGGCACTAGGTCATAAAACGTGGAAGGACAGATGAACTATGTGGCAACAGTGCAGGGCAGGTGATAATGACAAGCATAGTGTACAAAGCAAAAAATTTAAACACTGTAAAAAATTATCTGTGCATGTTCTGGCAACATAATCTGAAACAGACATCTAGTTTATGGAATAATTTCACCAATGTTTCATCCCAGGTGTGACAAAATACTTAAAGGAAGAAGAATTAGAATTTAAAATCCTTTTACTAATAAACAATGCACCTGGCCATACTGAATCTCTTTTCTCTCAAAATGAAAATGTCAAAGTTGTAATTTTACCTTCAAATACAACCCCATTTATTCAGCCCCTTGACCAAAGAGTCATTTGGTTTGCCAAGGCTACATATACACCTGACTAGTATGTTATTGCATTAGATCAGCATTTGAAACAGACCTTAATCTATACATCGTGCAGTACTGGAAATCACTCACTACTGCTGAGGCAGTAACATTCATCAAAACTGCAAAGGATGAATTAAACCCAGAAACTGTAAATGCCTGCTGAAAGAACTTACAGAGTGAAGACATGAATAATTTTAAAAGTTTCCTGGCCAGGCACGGTGGCTCCTGCCTGCAATCCCAGCACTTTGGGAGACTGAGGCGGGTGGATCATGAGGTAAGCAGTTTGAGACCAGCCTGACCAGTATGGTGCAACCCGGTCTCTACTAAAAATACAAAAATTAGCCAGGCATGGTGGCATGCACTGGTAATCCCAGCTACTCAGGAGGTTGAGGCAGGAGAATCGCTTGAACCCAGGAGACAGAGGTTGCAGTGAGCCAAGATCACGCCACTGCACTCCAGCCTGGATGACTGAGCGAGACTCCATCTCAAAAACAAAACAAAACAAAACAAAACAAAGTTTCCCAGAGCTGATGAAAATTAGAAGAATCATTCATGTGGCAATAAAAGTTGGTGAAGAAGAATTTGCCAACATGCTTGATGCAGAAGTGGGAGAACATACTGAACACCATCTAGTAGTATTAACAGATAACGAATTGGAAGAGCTCATTGAGTTATCTACAGAGAAAGAGAAAAATGATAAAGAAGGAACTAAAGTAAAACCATAATTGGAGACATGTCTAAAATTGATCCAACTGTCTTGAATTGCTAGAGTGAGGAAAAAATTATGGAATATGATTCTTGGATGCAGCATGGCATTAAAGTCATTCATATGGTCACAGAAGGATTACAACCTCTGCAGCAACACTTCGATGAATTGATAAGAAACAGACAACGTCCAATTACAATGTTTCTCCAAAAGCTATCTGCAAAAATTCTGTTAAACGGGATTCCTAATTATCGATATTGTCTTCTGCTGACATCCAGCCATCAACATCATCATGGCTTGATGATCCAGGATCACTCAAAGCAGAGTATCTTTCTAAAATAGCATCAGAAGGTCAATAATAACCTAATGTGACACCACAATGCCTACATCATTCACCTCACTTCATTTCACCATGTAGGCATTTGTGTCATCTTACATTATCACAAAAAGAAGAGTGAGTACAGTAAAATAAGATATTTTGAGAGGGGAGAGAGACCACATTTATATAACTTTTATTATAATATATTGTTACAATTGTTTTAATTTAACATTGCTTATAGTACTTAATCTCTTACTGTGCTTAATTTACAAATGTAACGTTATCATAGGAAGGTATGTATAGGAGAAAACATAGTACATATTGTTTTTGGTACTATCTGCAGTTTCAGGCATCCACTGAGGGTCTTGGAACATATCCTTATTGATAAGGGAGGCCTACTGTACATTGCCAATGTAGGGGCTGTTAGCATCCAACATACAGTTAATAGCATATGTAAGGGGAAAATCAAAATTAAGTCCTGGAGTAATTCCCAGTCTAAATCATCTGAAAAGATACATCATTCCAACATTACTTTAATGAGATGTTTGTGCACCAAAATTAATATTAAAATAGAAATAAGACCATTTTGGAAAGACATCCCAGACAAGTTTCAAGATTCAAGTCACTAAATGAAAGGGTCTCATTCTTTCTAATTTGCATAGGGATAAGACATATCAGCATCTATTGGATTAAGGCTTTTAAACATATATTTTAATATGAAAAGGTTCTTTCTTTTCCTTTTCCCCACTCTTGAGTACTAAATATAGAGACCTTTGTCAGACACATTTTCATAAGTTATGATCATTTCTCACGTTGCAAATGCAGGATGAGAGAAACTGTTCTCTTTTGGTCTGATACTAGATGCCTGCCAGTGAGGAGTCCCCAGGGTTCCTCTGCTGTGAATAACATATAAGAAGGTGTCAAAAACAGTGATAATTTTCTAATGGAGTCTTCCAGACAATCAAAATGGTGATTCTTTACATTGCGACAAAAATTTGTGCTGTTTCTTGAGATCAAATAGGCAGAATAGGTTTATTTTTGCAATCACCTACAATTTGACGTAGAATGTTACAGAAGGATTTGAAATATACTGTAGATCATATATGTTTCATAAACAATGCATATTCATATCTAAAAATTTTTAATGTGTTTATTGATAAAAAAGAAATATTTCTAGGAAGAGGAAAATTATTTTAGAGATTACCTTATTCACTCGCAATAGAAGGTGATAAATAACTTTTTCACATAATATTTGCAAAATGTGCTGTATTATAAGCATCGTTAAGAGGAACATTGAATGTCTATTACATTTTATATACATTGTAAAATCCATCCCTCATCATCAAAACCAAAACTTTTCAAAGTAGTTATTGAAGACCAAAACTATTTCCTGTGGAACAAACAAAGCATTAAATTAAATTAAGTTCCTTTCTTAATGCCATATTGGAAACCTTGGCAAAAATATAAAGGATCAAATTTAAGGCAGCACAAATGTGACCTAAAAGGGAAGAGCAAGCACCTCGAAACAGCAAAATGTGTAAAATATGAATTTAGACCATGTTAGATATGAGTGAGAATAGTCTGTGAGAGATTTGCACTCGTAATAGATCAGTTATTTTGTGCATGCTGTTGTTAGTGAGTTTCTAGTAAAAGAAACTCACTGAAGGACCCATATTAAAATTCTTCACGAGAATTGTAGCCCATCTCCCTTAAATACATGGAAGACTGAGAATAAGATGGCTTAGCAAGGGCATGCTAAGGGAGCACAGAGTTGAGGAGCAAAGATTCAGGGGAGCGTTGACTTGAGATTATTTCTTTCTTTAGTTAAAAAATTTGCATGCTATCTTTTAAAATTTGTTTGAATACAAGGGAGATTATTTTGTTCCCCTTCCAATTTCTAGTAACTCTCTTTAGATTGAGTTAACTACAAAAGGCTAAAAATAGTAATAAAAGAAGCAGTAGTACATCATTCTGTAATCAAACATCCATGACCTTTAAGCTCATCTCACCCCTTTCACTTGTGTTATTTATTCTTTATTTCTG
This sequence comes from Rhinopithecus bieti, assembly GCF_001698545.2. Lineage (NCBI taxonomy): Eukaryota > Metazoa > Chordata > Mammalia > Primates > Cercopithecidae > Rhinopithecus > Rhinopithecus bieti. The sequence goes on along the minus strand of NW_016806973.1, from coordinate 5,009,054 downwards.
GCTGTTTACCTTTCAGGTAAATAGGGTTGCACTGATATATCTCTTTTAAATTTGGACATGCACTGGTGACTTGTTTTGGGCAAGGACATATATGATGAATTAGCATGGGTCACTTTCACACAGAAATTTCAAGAGCCAGTAAGTGACTGTGTGTGTGTATATGTGTGTGTGTGTTTGTGTGTGTGTGTGTGTGTGATTTCAGTGAACTGAAGGAACTTGCTGCAAACACACGAGAGTAACATGCTGCTGTCATATGTTTGCAGAATGTCAAGAGATTGCTTCACTGCCCATTCTGAGACATACTACTAGAATGGGCAGTGCAGCAATCTCTTGACTGTTTCTCATCCTCATATCATCCTTAACCTTCTCAAATTCTATTAATTTTACATGTATACCAGTGACACATTCAACATCCCGAAACATACCTCTACTCTTATCATTTTCTTGCTTGAACCAGGTAGCCATACAACACTTCTTAATTTATTTCCTTTTCTTGTCTTTACAATTTCACTACTAATGCTATAAAGGCACACTTCATTGCAAACAGCTGGGGAAACCACCCTCCTTGTGGATTCACATATTTACTTGGAAGAACACTGATTATGACCACACCCATGTCTTCTCTCAATTTTCTGAACCACTTTTCTACAAGAGAGAAGGAGAAACAGTTCTCATTTGTAATCTCAGTAGGAATGATTATATATGTTTGACCTAGCCCCATTTTGCTTTGTTTGTGGAAGCTAGCGTTCTACAGCAAGCACTCATTTGTGTTTAACATCATATATTTAACAGTTTGGAAAATATTTTTTCTCTATATTTCATTCTAAAACCTTTTCTTTCTGAATTTATGAAGTGATTCATACAAATATTAATTGGATGTGTGGAGTTCCTGATCAAGTTATTTTGGTAAGGCAATTAAATTAAAACACTGTTTTCATTTAATCTGCTTGCTCTACATGCTTCTTCCTACTGATTTTTGACTTCTGAGACTAATAGAATAAAACATATAGGAAATTACAGTTCTCTTCCTATGCCTTTAAATCACTTCAAATGGCTTTAAATTGGTAGTGTATGGAACTTACAGGTTTTTCTTACGTATTTTTGGAAGCCTCTCTGAAAACTACCATTTATAGTAAGAAAGACTATCACTGATGTGTACTAATGTGCTCAGTTGTATGCAAGTGTGGAAGTTTAGAATAGAAATGGGTAACTGACAAGAGAACGAGTCCTGGCAGAGAAAAAGAATCATGAGTCTGATAAGAAAGGACAAGAAAATGTACATGTATATCTGCGCCTGACTTATTTCACTTAGCATAGTGTTCTCCAAGTTCATTCATGTGGTTGCAAGTGACAGAATTTCCTTCTTTATCAAGACTGAATAGTACATTGCATACACATACCACATTCACTTTATGCATTCATTGATTGATAGACCCTTAGTTTGTTTCCATATCTTGGCTAATGTGAATAATGCCTCGATGAACATTGGAGTGCAGGTATCTCTTTAACATACTGATTTCAATTATTTTGGATAAATATCCAGAAGTGGTATTGCTAGATTACTGGCTAATTATATTTTTAGTTTTTTGAGAAACCTGCATAATGTTCTCCATAATAATTTTACAGATTTACATTCTCACCAACAGTGTATCAGGGTTCCCTTTTCTTCACATCCTCACCAACACTTGTGAACGTTCATCTTTTTGCTTGGAGCCATTCTAACAGGTGTGAAGTGATACCTTGTTTTGCAACTTTAATTTGCTTTTCTGCGGTGATTAATGATGGTAAGCATTTTAAATAAACCAGTTTTTTTTCTTTTTGCTTTCTTCTTTTTTTTTTTTTTTTTTTTTTTTTTTTTTTTTTTTTTTTTTTTGATACAGTTTCGCTCTTGTTGCCCAGGCTGGAGTGCAATGGCATGATCTCAGCTCACTGCAACCTCCACCTCCTGGGTTCAGGTGATTCTCCTGCCTCAGCCTCCTGAGTAGCAGGGATTACAGGCATGCACCACCATGCCCAGCTAATTTTCTATTTTTAGTAGACAGGGTTTCTCCATGTTGGTCAGGCTGGTCTCGAACTCCAGACCACCCACCTTGGCCTCCCAAAGTGCTGGGATTGCAGGCGTGAGCCACCGTGCCCAGCCGTATGTTTTCTTTTGAGGAGTGTCTATTTAAATCCTTAGCTAATTTCTTAATTGGATTTTTTTCCTTGCTATTGAGTTGTATGAGTTCTTTAGTTTGGATATTAACCCTTTACCAGATGAATGGTTTATCTCACTTATGTGTGTAATCGAAAAAGTCAAACTTACAGAACTGGAGAGTAGAACAGTAGTTATCAAAGGTTGGGGAGATATTGACCAAATGGTACAAATTTTCAGATAGACAGGAAAAATAAATTTTTGAAGTCTATTGCACATCGTGGTGATTATAGTTAATACAAATGTATCATGTATTTCAAAATTGCTACAAGAATATCTTTTAAACGTTCTCACCACAAAAATGAGAAGCATACAAAGTGATGGGTATGCTAATTAGTTTGATTAATCATATCACCCTGTATACAAATATATCAAAGCACCACGTTGTATCCCATAATAATATACATTTATTTTTAAAATGTGTGCTAGTGAAAATATATATATATAGAGAGAGTCTATTTTGAACCTGTGAGAGCAAGTTGCTTTGGGACATGGATCCTGACTATTGTTGTAGTACCAGAATAGACACTGTGGGCAATAGGAGACCTTGTCCAGTGAAGTCCTCTTTATATTTCTGAAACTCTTACTTCACTATCCTATTATTATGCATTTAACCTTGGAGTAAGTATAGGAGGGTGAGTATGGGTGAGTTGGTGTGTATAGAAGGTTCCTGTCATTTGACAGTCATAAGGATCAGTGTTTAGGCTTATTTGCATTGAGGTTTGATTTTTATGTATTTATTTCTTTTACTTCAGTACTCTTAATGTGGAACTAAGCATTGGGATGTAATAACACGGAGTCTTACTATGCAGAGCTGCTTCCTGAACTGCATTCTTGGTCATTGAATTTATTTTGCATACTAAGTTTTTCTAACAGCTTGTGGGCAATGGAAAACACTTTTGAGGGACCCAGAGTTACTCAGCTTCTCCTCTTGAAGATCTTCTAAGACATCTTCATTCTCTTTTTTTTTTTGAGACGGAGTCTCGCTCTGACGCCCAGGCTGGAGTGCAGTGGCCGGATCTCAGCTCACTGCAAGCTCCGCCTCCCGGGTTTACGCCATTCTCCTGCCTCAGCCTCCCAAGTAGCTGGGACTACAGGCGCCCGCCAACTCGCCCGGCTAGTTTTTTTTTTTTTTTTTTTTTGTATTTTTTAGTAGAGATGTGGTTTCACAGTGTTAGCCAGGGTGGTCTGGATCTCCTGACCTCGTGATCTGCCCGTCTCGGCCTCCCAAAGTGCTTGGATTACAGGCTTGAGCCACCGCGCCCGGCCAGACATCTTCATTCTCATTTAATTAAAAGTGCTTTTCAACTGTATTCTAAGGGTTTTCTGGAGAATTAATACACACATATTATCAGTGAACTCTATGGTCAATGTACATGAATGCATTACAGAGCTGAATTTCCAGAAATGATTTTCTAAATAATTTTATAAACTACATTTTATTGCAATGGCTTCTGTTTCTTAGAGACTTTTATAAAGAGAAACTATTTTGGAATTTATCATGCAGAAATTGTATTACAGTAGTCTCAGAACACATGAAATGAGACAGTATAAAGCATATAAAGGATTGCTATAGTTAGGATTTAAAATGCATGAACTATAAATCTTTTCATGCTCAAATTTTAGTCTACTTCCATGATAGATACTCAGTACATAATGATTGAGCATTGATTTCCCCTTCTGAGTCATTCTTCCTGTTCTATAAAACATATGCTATGTTTTCCATGCTGTAGACTTTCCAGCCTGTCTCTACCCATGGATGTTTGGGGGTCTAATTGTCTGTTTTCATTGTGTATTTGCTCTCTCTTTCAGTAGAAAATGGTATCAATTACTAAAACAAAAGTATTGCCTTCTGATGTACCTATTTCTAATCTGTTTCATTAAACAAAAGCCATAGTGACTATTCTCTTGGGTTCATAGTGAGACTGCTGGGAGACAACAACCTTATGATTCCTAGAATCTCTATTCTTTGATAGCATTCTATTCATCAGTAGCGAGTCAATAAGATCAGTTCTTATTCTGGGAAAGATGACTAAAACTTCAATTATGTACAAATGAAGGGCCAAAGAATTTGCAAATATATTTAGAATGTCCATGCCATGAAAATTTAATTTTGTTTTCAATATTTTTTGCAAACTTAATTCAGTTTGTAGATAAGTTAGAATATCTAAGTTAGCTTGATTAAAAAGTAAGTAAAATATTACATTATTTCTTTTGAAAATTTAGAAAATTGAGTGAAGTGTGTCCCAGTTTCTTACTCAATCTTTCATTGGATGTTAGGAAACCAAACATATGGATGAAATGGAAATTCTATCAGGGAGAGTTATATAACTGTAAGGACATTTTATAAGATTATAGTATGAATTACCATCAGTTTCAGGAAGAACCTCTTAATTTGTGTAATCCCATACGTAAATTGACTGTGCTAATAATAAAAGCTGCTTTTCCTTGAAAGAGAGAAATATCATTTTTTCTTTTTGAAATATAATGTTTAAGGCTGACTGTAGGATGAGGAAGTTTTTGCTTTCTTGTGAGATTTTTTTTTTAGTCTTTCTGCTCTAATTTTTCTTAACCTGAAGTGCAAAGTATCATGAATGGTGCCTCTAGCACATCTGCACTTAAATTGGACCATTTTTCATTAATTACAGCGTTTTGGTCCGTAAAAAGCCACAATATTAAAAACATTTTATAAATCCTTTGCACTTCCTGTCTGGTATCTAGTTCTAGTTTTTCTTTAATGCCCAAGTTAATGGTATTTAAGTAATGCAAATTTATTAAAAATAAATTTTTTAAATTGGCTGCATGACTTTGCATATTAATGAACTCCACAATATAATTTCACTGAAATTATTTTTCACTCAAATACTTTGAACTTTGCAGGAAATTCCTGGTCATGTACTTTCATCTCCCTGGCCAATAATCTTCTAGCAAATAAATTTAAAAAAAAAAGTTCATGTAGATTTTAGCCAAACAGTTACTTTTATGCTGAAGTATCTGGGTAATGAAAATATTTTTGTTTATTTGTTTAACCAAAGGGCACAAAGATAAGTTAGTCAATTCTATAGCTGATAGTGAAGACATCTTTTTAAAAAAAGTTTCTTAAGTTAATCACTTACCATACTCAAACAACTTTAGCCATTTTCCACTTCCCTTCACACTCATTCTTCCATTCCCAGTGATCATTTTGCTTTTGATCAATGTCCAGTAGTGCGAAACCTTTCCAGTAATGCTTATTCAAGTGTGTTTCACATTAATGATCTTGGTCTGCTAGAAAACCAATTACACATTCTTACATTTAATCTCTGCTCTGTAACGGATAGTGTTTTCATTAAAGATGTGCCAGCAGTGGATTGTCGCAAGCAGAGGAGCAGACAAAGCTGTGATTGCTTTAAGAATCACAAGCAAGACGTTACGTAAAAACTCTTGAAATCAATCAAAGTAGTGAAGTAATTTGTCATTATTTTCTTAACTTTCAAAAGTATATTTACTTTTCTCTAATGTCTCAAAGACAGACTGCTTATGTTATCTAAGGAGACTAAGTTAAAAAATATATATTCCATGTCTTTTTGGAAAAACTCAGACAAGATTATGAGAAAAAAATCAATCTTCATTTTTAGTTAAATGTCTAATGTATGCGTGAGACTGCATCACGACATAAATAAAACTATTTTAATTATGTGAAGAAGAGAATATTTATAGGCTTTAAGTAATTATAATTATTTTGAAAAGATACGTAGATATTAATGGCTGCCTCTGTGAGAAAGCAGTTAGAAATCTGGAAGAAAAGAATGATTTACTTTCCTTTTTATACTTTATTCTTCTTACATATGCTTATTTTACTTTACCATTTAAAACCCTATTTAACCAAATAATAAATATTGAATCCCAACCAGTTAACCTTTATTATGTTAACATATAGGAAATCATTAAAAGAAAAAATTTAGATGAATTAAATTTAAGAGTTTAACTGAGCAAAAAACAATTTGTCAATCAGGCAGTCCTCAGAACCAGAAGAGTTTCAGAGAATTCTGCTCCACAACATGGGCTGGAAGCATTCACGAACAGAAAACAAAACACGAGGTAGAGAAACAACTTGGTTAGTTACAGCTCCGTGTTTGCCTCATTTGAACATGGTCTGATCAGTTGGCCACCTGTGCTTGACCTAAGCTTAGCTACTGTGATTGGCTAAGACTCAGCTATTTGTTAAAAAAGTATAGTCCTAAAGTAGGCTTTCAGTTAGTTTATGTACTAAGTTAGGTTGCAGTTTTTACATAAGAACTCAAAATATGAAGGCATCCTCAGGCCAAATTTAGTTTAACAGAATAATGTACTGCTATCCAAATTAAACATAGATAAATAATTTTAGAGAATTATTACTCAGGACTGTGTACACACAGAAGTAGAAATTGACTAAACAAAGTATAGGGGCCAAAGTATTTAGTACATAAGACGTCTCAATCTACAGGACATTAAAAAAATCTAATTCTTTCTGAGAAAAGTATTCCATTGGATCTTAGTCAGTGAAACTGGTACTGGAAAGGCTATAACATTGAAAATAAGAAAGATACACAAATTTTGAGTCAGAACAAAGTCTTTTAAATATCTATGTTGAGTTCATGGTAATTCTCCAGTGGTCTCTCTTTACTCACAGAAATCTTTCAAAACTAAAATTTCGAAAAATAATATTCCATGGGCATGAGATTTCTTCTATGAATAGTATTTATGCATCTTAGAATTTAAAATAATGTGAAACATCATTAATTTAGTGTATATTTACATTAAGCATTTAAGAATCTGTGTGATAGAAGAATGTTATACTCTTTTGCTTGTATTTATTTTTAAGTTTTTCTATCTTATAATGTATTCTAAGTATGTTAATCAGTAGCATTTCTTTTCTTTCTCTTTTTTTTTTTTTTTTTTTCTGGGACAGGATCTAGTTCCCTCATTCAGGCTGGAGGGCAATAACATGATCTCGGCTCACTGCAACCTCTGCCTCCAAGGATCAAGCGATTCTCATGCCTCAGCCTCCTGAATAGATGGGACTGCAGGTGCATGCCACCACACCTGGCCAATTTTTATATTTTTAGTAGGCATGGCATTTTGCCATGTTGGCCAGGCTGGTCTTGAACTCCTGTTCTCAAGTGATCTGCCCGCCTCAGCCTTGCAAAGTGCTATGATTACAGAAGTGAGCCACTGTGCCAGGCCAATTAATAGCATTTCAACTGAAACTTGTAATAAAAGTTTCTAATATCCTAAAATCTGAACCATTTAGTTTCTCTGACATATCTTACCTCAGACTCTGGTACTTCACTCACGTTTTTCTGTTAAGGAGTTCTATACAAATGCTTATTTATCAACTGCATCAATTTAGAATAAAATATCTATAAATTAATAATTAAATATTTTAAGTATATCTGAAAAACATATTATGACCTTAGACAAATTACTATTTTTAAAAAATATTTATAATTTTTTAGCTGACTGGCCAATAACAGTTGAGCTCTTACCTTGAATGAAGCTTTGTGCTATATGCTTTGAATATATTTGTTTCATTACTCCTCATAGCAAATTTAGTTTGTTGTCAGTGGGGCAGTTCAGGTTCTTGACTGTTGCATAAAAGTATTTGAGATTGAGTCAAAAGTGAAAGTAAGTAAAGAAGTTTATCACAAAGTGAAAGTACACTCTGACAGCTTATCGAAGCAGGCTTCTCAAAAGTGAAAGAGCACTGACATGGGGAAACTCTCTTTATGGGAGTCTTGCATAATTATTCATGAAGAGATGGGAATGAGCATTGTTATTAAGTATGTTGTGGGTGGTCTCCTGGATGCACGTGTGCTACTGCTGTATATGCTAGTACATACATTGTATGTCTCATTAACATTTTAATTCCCCACCCAGAGGTGTGGGGTTTTTTAGAATTTTATTTTATTTTAAGTTCCAGGGTACATGTGCAGGATGTGAACATTCGTCACATAGTAAAACGTGTGCCATGATGGTTTACTGCACCTGTCAACCCATCACCTAAATATTAAGCCCAGCATGCATTAAATATTCTTCCTGAGGCTTTCCCCCTGCTCCTCACTGCCCAACAGGCTCCAGTGTGTGTTGTTTGCCTCTGTGTCCATGTGTTCTCATTGTTCAGCTCCCACTTATAAGTAAGAACATGCAGTGTTTCGCTGTCTGTTCCTGCATTAGTTTGCTGAGGATAATGGCATCCAGTCTCATCCATGTTCCTGGAAAGGACATTATCTCATTCCTTTTTACGGTTGCATAGTGTTCCATGGTATATATGTACCACATTGTCTTTATCCAATCTATTAATGATGGGCATTTGTGTTGATTCCATGTCTTTCCTATTGGGAAAAGTGCTGAAATAAAAATATGTGTGCATGATTTATATTCTTTTGGGTATATACTCAGTAATGAGACTGCTGGGTCAAATGGTATTTCTGGTTCTAGATCTTTGAGGAATTCCCACATTGTCTTCAACAAGGCCTGAACTAATTTACATTACCACCAACAGTGTAAAAGTATTCCTATCTCTCCACAGCCTTGCCATCATCTGTTGTTTCTTGACTTTTTAAATAATCGCCATTCTGAAGGGCATGAGATGGTATCTCTTTGTGGTTTTGATTTGCATTTCTCTGATGATCAGTGATATTGACCACTTTTCATGTTTGTTGGCCACATAAATGTCATCTTTTGAGAAGTATCTGTTCATCTGTTCATGTTCTTTGCCCCCTTTTTAATGAGATTGTTTGTCTTTTCTTATAAATGTATTTAAGCTCCTTGTATCTCTAGATAATAGAACTTTGTCAGATGGATAGATTGCAAAAATTTTCTCTTATTCTGTAGGTTGTCTGTTTGCTCTAATGATAGTTTCATTTGCTGTGCAGAAACTCTTTACTCTTTAGTTTAATTAGATCCAATTTGTCAATATTTCCTTTCATTGAAATTGCTTTGCCACTTTTGTCAAGAAATCTTTGCCCATGCCTATGTCCAGAATGGTATTGCCCAGATTTATCTTCTAGAGTTTTTATAGTTTGAGATTTTACGTTTAAGATCTTTAGTTTAATTAGATTCCCAGTTGTCAATTTTGGCTTTTGTTGCAATTGCTTTTGTTTTTTTAATTATGAAGTCTGCCAGTGCCTATGTCCTGAATGGTATTGCCTAGGTTTTCTTCTAGGATTTTTATGGTTTTACATCTTATGTTTAAGTCTTTAATCCATCTTGAGTTAATTTTTATAGAAGGTGTAAGGAAGGAGTCCAGCTTCACTTTTCTGTATATGACTAGAAGATCCTCCCGGCACCATTTATTAAATAGGGAGCCCTTTCCCCATTGCTTGTTTTTGTCAGATTTGTCAAAGATCAGATGGTTGGGGGTGGAGCAAGATGGCCGAATAGGAACAGCTCCAGTCTCCAACTCCCAGCGCGAGCGACACAGAAGACCGGTGATTTCTGCATTTTCAACTGAGGTACTGGGGTCATCTCACTAGGGAGTGCCGGACAATCGGTGCTGGTCAGCTGCTGCAGCCTGACCAG
>NW_016806973.1:4984507-4994831 GCF_001698545.2 Rhinopithecus bieti | reverse complement strand
TGTAGCAAACCTGCGCGTTATGCACATGTACCCTAGAACTTAAAGTATAATAAAAAAAAATAAAAAAATAAAAAATAATAATAAAAAAAAAAGATCAGATGGTTGTAGATGTGTAGTATTATATCTGAGTTCTCTATTCTGTTCCCTTGGTCTATATGTCTGTTTTTGTACTAGTACCATGCTGCTTTGGTTTCTGTAGCCTTGTAGTTTAAAGTCAGGTAGAGTTATTCCACCAGCTTTTTTCTTTTTGCTTAGGATTGTCTTGGCTATATCGGCTTCTTTTAGTTCCATATGAATTTTAAAATAGCTTTTCTAATTCTGTGAATAATGTCGAAGGTAGTTTAAGGGGAATAGAATTGAATCTATAAATTGCTGTGGGCAGTATGGCCATTTTCACGATATTGAATCTTCCTATCTATGAGCATGGAATGTTTTTCGATTTGTTTGTGTCCTCTCTGACTTCTTTGAGCAGTGGTTTATAATTTTCCTTAAAGAGGTCCTTCACCTCCCTTGTTAGCTGTATTCCTAGGTATTTTATTCTCTTTGTAGCAATTGTGAATGGGAATTCATTCGTAATCTGGCTCTCTGTTAGTCAATTGGTGGTGTATAGGAAGGCTAACAATTTTTGCACATTGATTTTGTATCCTGAGACGTTGCTGAAGTTGTTTATCAGCTTAAGAAGCTTTTAGGCTGAGACAATGGAATTTTCTAGATATAGGATCACGTCATCTGAAATAGAGACAATTTGGCTTCCTCTCTTCCAATTTGAATACGTTTTATTTATTTCTGTTGCCTAATTGTCCTGGTCAGAACTTCCATTACTATGTTGAATAGGAGTGGTGAGGGAGGGCATTCTGGTCTTGTGCCAGTTTTCAAGTGAAATGCTTCAAGCTTTTGCCCATTCAGCATGATACTGGCTGTGGGTTTGTCATAGATGACTCTTATTATTTTGAGATATTTTCCTTCAATACCTAGTTTATTGAGAGTTTTGAACGTGAAAGGATGTTGAATTTTATCAAAGGTCTTTTCTGGGTCTATTGAGATAATCATGTGGTTTTTGTCCTTAGTTCTCATTATGTGATGAATTATGTTTATTGATCTGTGGTATTTTGAACCAACCTTGCATCCTGGGGATAAAGTCAACTTGAATGTGATGGATAAGCTTTTTGATGTGCTGCTGGATTTGATGTGCCAGTATTTTACTGAGGATTTTTGCATCAATATTCATCAGTGATGAAGTTTTCATTTTTACAACATTCATCAGTGGTTTGAAGTTTTCATTTTTTGTTATATCTCTGCCAGGTTTTGGTATCAGGATGATACCAAAATGATTTAGGGAGGAGTCCCTCCTTTTCAATTGTTTGGAATAGTTTCAGAATAAATGGTACCAGCTCCTCTTTGTACCTCTGGTAGAACTCAACTTTAAATCTATCTGGCTCTGGGTTATTGTTTTCGGTTGGTCAGCTATTTATTACTGCCTCGTTTTGAGAACTCATTAGTGGTCTATTCAGTGATTCAACTCCTCAGTTCAGTCTTGGGATGATGTATGTGTCCAAACATTTATCTATTTCCTCTAGATTTTCTAGTTTATATGCATAGAGGTGGTTATAGTATTCTCTGATGGTCATTTATATTTCTGTGGGGTCAGTGGTGATATCCCATTTATCATTTTTTATTGTTTCTATTTTATTCTTCTCTCTTTTCTTCTTTATTAGCCTAGCTAGTGGTCCATCTATTTTGTTAGTTTTTTTTTTTTTTTTTTTTCCAAAAAAATCAGTTCCTGTATTCATTTATTTTAGAAAGGTTTTGTGTCTCTATCTCCTTCAGCTGCACTCTGATGCTGCTTATTTCTTGTCTTCTGCTAGCTTTGGGGTTTGTTTGCTCTTGGATCTCTAGTTCTTTTAGTTGTGATGTTAGGATGTCAATTTGAGATCTTTCTATCTTTTTGATGTGGGTACTTAGTACTATAAATTTCCCTCTTAACACTGCTTTAGTTGCATCCCAGAGATTCTGGTACTTTATCTCTTTGTTCTCATTGGTTTCAAAGAACTTCTTGATTTTTGCCCTGATTTCATTATTTCCCTAGGAGTCATTCAGGAGCAGGTTTTTCAATTTCCATGTAGCTATGTGGTTTTGAGTGAGTTTCTTAATCTTGAATTCAAATTCAATTGCACTGTAGTCTCAGACTGTTTCTTATTATTTCAGTTATTTTGCATTTGCTGAGGAGTGTATTACTTCCAATTATGTGATCAATTTTAGAGTAAGTGCCATGTGGTGCCAATATGAATGTATATTCTGTTGTGCTTGGGTGTAAAATTCTGTAGATATCTATCAGGTCCACTTAATTCAGAGCTGAGTTCAAGTCCCAAATATCTTTGTTAATTTTTTGTCTCAATGATCTGTCAAATATTGACAGTGGGGTGCAAAAGTCTCCCACTATTGTGGTGTGGGAATCTAAATCTCTTGGTAGTTCTCTAAGAACTTGTTTTTTGAAACTGGGTGCTCCATGTATTGGGTGCATTCAGGATAGTTAGCTCTTCTTACTGAATTGAACCCCTTACAATTATGTAATGTCCTCCTTTGTCTTTTTTGATCTTTGTTTGTTTAGTCTGTTTTGTCAGAAACTAGGATTGCAACTTCTGCTTTTTTCTGCTTTCCATTTGCTTGGTAAATTTTCCTCCATCCCTTTATTTTGAGCCTATGTGTGTTTATGTACATGAGATGGGTCTCTTGAATACAGCACACAGATGGGTCTTCTCTTTTTATACAAATTGCCATTCTGTCTTTTAACTGGGGCATTTAAACTATTTGCATTTAAGAGTAATATTGTTATATGTTAATTTGATGCTGTCACCATGATACTGGCTAGTTATTTGCTACTTGTTAATGCAGTTGTTTCATAGTGTCATTGGTGTGTGTGATTCAGTGTTTTCTTTTTTTTTTGTAGGGGCTGGTAATGTTTTCTGTTTTTTGTTTGTTTGTTTGTGTCTTCCATATTTAGTGCCTGCTTCAGGAACTCTTGCAAGATTTCCTTCAGGAACTTTGAAGTATTTCCTTCAGAAACTCAGTGTTAAGGTAGGTGCTAATAGTCAATAGTAGCATGTATTTATATGTACTCATTTGAAAGTTGAATTTATTATTCATCAGTACAGAAATTATGGCTCAAATAGATTGTTGATATGTTGGAGATACTGGGGAAGCAATTCAGAAAGAAATCTTTATAATTATGGTACATATATAAAATGTTTATAATTTCTTGAGTATAGTGTATTATCTCTGAATAATTCAGAATGTTTCTAATTTAACAAAATAATTTGAAACATTTTTGATTGTTCCTTTCATTTCAGTTCGCTTTCTTCTGTAACCTCGCTATTCAGGAATCATGGTAAGTAATATAAACATAAAACAGACATGTATGAGATCGTAATGTAATTTCTAAACACATTGATTTCCCTTTAGATTCCTAATTACATATTTCAAAAACACAACTTATTCATATCCTTTATTATAGTTGAACTCTAAAATCTGTTCCCTAGTTACAGTCCACTGCTTACTCATAGTATCATGAAACGTGTATAGAACAGATCATCTGTAACATGAGCAAAAAAATTGAAAGCTTGAAATACATTTCAAGAACCTGCTTCTTTCTGTAAGCAACAGAAAAAGAATTCAAGTTCTACAGTTAGGCAATGGAGAACAAACACTGTTGTATCATTTTAAAACCAAATATTGGAGATGAATTTTAGAATATAACTCATCTTACTAACCTATCACAGTAAATTGTGGGGTAGAAATATCTTAACACATTTTAAATATATTTTTCATACAAATGCCTTGAACTTTTTTTGTATTTTGTGTATGTATAATTGATGTATTCCATCTTTATAAACTAAGACTTATTCTAATTGCATACAGTAAGAGCCTGCAAGAGCCAATGGTTACAAATTTGTAGTCAGCCCAAATCATTTTTAGTTTCCATACAAATGCTATTAACTTTGGCTTATTTTGTGATAATAAACATTATCTTCATAAGGCATTTTATTAAACAAATACCAGTATTTGTTTACAATATTACACAAAACAGAACAATAAATTTTAACTGCAGAAAGAACCATCTGCAAAAACAATAAAAGTTTATGGTAATATTTATTTAGAGGAAAATACGATTTTTTAAATAATTTCAACTTCTATTTTAGATTCAGGGGGCACATGTGCAGACTTGTTACAAGGGTATATTGTATGACACTGGGGTTTGGGGTACAAATTATACCTTCACCCAGATAGTGAGCACAGTGGCCAATAGGTAGTTTTTCAGTTCTTGCCTCCCTTCCTTCTCTCTCTCTTCTAGTAGTACCCAGTGTCTATTGTTTCCACCTTTATGTCTGTTTTTATGCCTGATGTTCAGCTCCCACTTATAAGTGAGAACATACAGTATTTGATTTTCCATTCCTCAATTAATTTGCTTTAGATAGTAGCCCCCAGTTTTATATATGTTGCTGCAAAGGACAATATTTTGTTTGTTTTTGTGACTGCATAGTATTTCATGGTGTATATGTACCACATTTTCTTGATCCAGTTCATTGTTGATGGGCACCTAGGTTGATTTCACGTAATTGTTATTGTGAATAGTGCTGAAATGAACATATGAGGGAGTGTGTTTTTTTGGTAGAATGATTCATTTTCCTTAGGGTATGTATCCAGTGATGGCATTGCTGGGCAAATTGTAGTTCTAAGTTCTTTGAGAAATTTCCAAACTGCTTTCCATATCAGCTGAACTAATTTACATTTCTACCAACAGTGTATAAGTGTTCCTTTTTCAGTGTATAGTGTTCCATAACCTTGCCAACATCTGTTACTTTTCTCACTTTTAATAATAACCATTCTGACTGTTGTGAGATGGTATCTCATTATGGTTTTGATTTCCATGTATCTGATGATTAGTGATATTAAGCATGTTTTTATATGCTTAGCGGTTGCTTGTATTTCTTGTTTTGAGACATGTCTGTTTATGTTGTTTGCCAAGTTTTTCATGAGGCTATTTGGTTTTTGCTTGTTGATTTAAGTCACATACAGATTCTGATAATTAGACCTTTGTCTTATGTGTAGTTTGTGAATATTTGCTCCCATTCTGTAGGTTGCTGGCTTACTCTGTTGATAGTTTATTTTGCTGTGCAGAAGCTCCTTAGTTTAATTAGATTCCACTTGCCAATTTTCATTTTGGTTGCAATTGCTTTTGAAGGGTTAGTCATGTATTCTTTCCCAAGGCTTAGTCCAAAATGGCATTTCCAAAGTTTTCTTCTAGAATTTTTATAGTTTGAGGTCTTATATTTGAATCGTTTATCTGTTTTGCAGTAAGTTTTGTATATGGAGAAAGATGGGGTCCAGTTTCATTCTTCTGCATATAGCTAGCCAGTTATCCCAGGACCATTTATTGAATAGGGGGTCTTTTCCCCATTGCTTGTTAGCTTTGTCAAAGATGAGATGGTTGTAGGTGTGTGCTTTTATTTCTGGCTTCTCTATTCTGTTCCATTGGTGCATGGGTTTTTGCAGCAGTACCACACTGTTTTGGTTATCATAGCCTTATAATATAGTTTGAAGTCAGGAGATGTGATGCCTCTAGCTTTGTTCTTTTTCCTTAGGATTGCTTTGGCTATTCAAGCTCTTCTTTGGTTCCATATGGATTTTAAAGTGGTTATTTTTTTTTTCTAATTCTGTGGAAAATGACATTATTATTTTGATAGGAATGGGGTTGAATCTTTAGGTTGCTTTAGGCAATCTGGCTATTTTAATGATACTGATTATTCTAATCCATGAACACGGAATTTTTTTTTCTGATTTTGCAACATCTATGATTTATTTTGGCAGTGTTTTGTAGTCATCTTGTAAACATCTTTTACCTCCTTGATTAGATTTATTCCTAGGTATTTTGTGTGTGTGTGTGTGTGTGTGTGTGTGTGTGTGTGTGTGTGTCTACTGGAAATGCCTATTGCATTCCTAATTTGGCTTTCATCTTTATGGTTATTCATGGATAGATTTTGATATGTTGTGTCTCTATTTTCATTTATTCCTAAGAATTTTTTGATTTCTGCCTTAATTTCATTGTATACCCAAAAGTCATTCAGGAACAAGTTGTTTTATTTCAATGCACCTTTGTGGTTTTGAGAGGTCTTCTTGATATTGGTTTTTATTTTTATTCCACTATGGTCCAATAGTAGGTATGGTTGGCATGATTTTCATTTTTTTAATATTTATTGAGACTTGCTTTATGGCTGAGCATGTGGTTTATTGTAGAGTTTGTTCCATATGCAGATGAGAATAATGTATTTTTTGTGGCTTTTGCATGGAGTACTCTTTATCTCTTTTTTAAGTATGAAATTTGGTTTGCACATATGGAAAATAAAATTGATAAAATACCTAAAATAAATTTTAAAAAATAATAATAAATATGTGTTCATATTGTGTTTATCAAATTATTCAGATAATTATACTTAGGTGATATTTTTTAAAAAGCTAGGGGTAAATTAGCTAATCCTTAATTATGTGTTTTAAGAAATGTAAAAAAAAAAAAAATGGACTGGATGCAGTGGCTCATGCCTGTAAACTCAGCATTTGAGAGGCAGGGGCAGGAGGATTACTGGAGAACAGGAGTTTGACACCAACCTAGGCAACATAACCCAGTCTCTACTAAAAATGCTTTAAGAATTAGCTGAGTATGGTGGCACACACCTGTAATTCAAACTACTCAGGGTACTGAAGTAGGAAGATCCCTTGATCCCAGAAGTTCCACATTGCAGTTAGCTATGATTACACCACTGCACTCCAGCTTAGGTGATAGAGAGACACCCTATTAAAAAATTCTAGAAAGGGAAGTAGTGAAATAGAAATTGCCTTATCAGGTATTCAAAGGCAAATTAAAACTACAAATAAGAGTGTAGCACTGGTTTATGTGTGAGTTAAGAGAGATTAAAGATACCTAAAATTTACAAAAGTAGATAGAAAGCATACAGGTAGCATAATGGTGGTAGCATTGTATAATAAATCATTGGGACTAAGATAAATATAGATGCACCAACTGAGTAGCTATCTAAAATTAAAATGTTAATCACTGTAACTTCCAAATATTTAAATTTAAATCTGAAACAAAAATATTACCAAAAGTAATGTATTTATAATTTCAAAGCCAAAAAAAGCTACATTAGAGTAAAACTAAGAAAACATCAAAAAATGTATATATATGTGATTACATTAAAATATGACATGATCATGTCACATGGCAAAATATGGTAATGTCAAAAGTCAAACAAAAGTGAGAAAATTCAGTCCTTATTTCATAGAAGGAACTGATATGCTTTTATAAAGAAAATCCTACAAATTAATTCAAATAATGATCTAAAAGCAAGAACAAAAACAGGTTTACAGAGAACAGAAATAGAAATGCCTCTTTAGTATAAAAATTGATTCTCGGTATTATGTATAAGAAGAGAAATTAAATTTTCAGGAACATATCCTGCTTTGTCCCTCAGACTGGCAAAAAATCATTATGCTGAATTATGTTACTGTGATAACTGTAAATTGTGGAAATGTGTTGACAAGAAGAAGAAAAAATTTTCACTCAAAACACTGCTCATAGTATTAAAAATGTGTAATTTTCTAAAGGCAATCCACAAAAATAACAATTCACTGTCCATTTGGCTCAAGTAACCCTTGTCTAGGAATTTATCCTGTAGAAATATGTGCAGCTTCATGCAGTCATTCCTTACTTAGCATAAAAATTGCCAGGACAAAATACACGGTTGTGTAGCTTATGCATGGCAAAAAGAGGGTTGGTAGATGATTAATTTTATACATCAACCTGACAACACCATGAGGTGCCCGTTATTTCCGGTCATGTCTGTGATGGTATTTCTGAATGAGATTAGCCTTGAATAGGTGAACTCAGTGAAGTAGATGGCCCTGCCCAGTATGGGTGAGCATATTCAGTCTGTTGAAGGCTTGAGCATAGAAAAAATACTGAGGAAGGAGAAATTTGTGTCTTTTTCTTCCTGCCTGTCTGCATCACCTGGAATATTGGCTATGCCCTTGGCCTGAGATTTATACCATGAGTTCCCATGGTCCTCAAACCTTGGGACTCCAACTGGAATAACACCACCAGTTTCCCTGAGCCTCCAGCTTGAAGACAGGAGATTGTGAGATTTCATCTGCATAATTGCATGAGCCAATTCCTCACAATTAATATAAATAAATAAATAATACCATTACCCCCCTCTGAAAAACTATAACTAATACAATTGGCCAAAATAAAAATAAAGGCTCATATACAGATGAGCCAGCTATATACAGTCAGAAAAAGGTATGCCTTTCTCTAAATAGTATGCAAACCGTTAACAGGCCAGGGGAGACCTAAATTCTTTCCTATGAGGAAAAGAGGGGCTGAGAAATACAAGTTTTATTTTGGTGGGACAGAAGTCTACTTAAAAATTAAGTCAAGTAGTAGGAAAATTCTTTAACAATGGGCATTATTTTGAAAAACTTTATTGTTCTACAACCTGATAGTACTAAGGTAAACTTAGAGAAATTGGACAAAATAAAGTTAAAGTTATATATTCCAAGGTTGGGTAAACTATACATAATCTAAAATATTATTCTATTTAGCAGATATTTTAACTTTGACACTATTTTCTCAGGTTGGAGGTTTAATAGTTAAAAATATGTACTTTAAAATATTATCAGTTCCCTAATAGCATCAGTTTCTGAAGGTTGTTCATTTGTTATTTTTAGTCAATAGGATAGCCAACTGAAAAATACTTTATTTATACTTTATAGTTTAAATATTTTATAAAGTTCTTTGAAATTTATAATAGTAGTTGTATTTTTAGCAAAATATATTCAATACTTGTTGTGGAAAATGTATTGTCAAAATGCATATTTTAACATGTATAACCTTATAAATTTATATTTTAAATACTATACATTTCTGAGTGTTAAGTCTAATTCAACAAACATGTTTTGAGTTATTTGGGTCTGGCGCCAGATAATTGGCATAAAAAGTCCCAAATGACCAGCATCTAATTTCAAATTATTCAGTGCTGACACGACAAATTTCAGATTTGTTTTTACTATATTGGCAGTCAAAGCTCTCAGAAATTGATCATGTATTCCAACATCAATAATCATTGAAGTTTAATATTTAAGTGCCAATTAACTTCTAATATCAAGAATACAAGAGGATAAATAGAAAAGATGAATTCAAATTCTATAGAAAGTGTGACTATACATCAAAAACTATACATGTTTAAACCAATAAAGTATCTATTATTTTATACATTTTTACCTGTTATTTGAAAGTATATAGTTTTGGCAGTTATTTTGTGGATTCCTTAGGGGTTTCTATATATAAGATCATATAATCTGCCAACAGGGATAATTTTACTTCTTGCTTTTTTTTTTTTTTTTTTTTTTTTTTTTTTTTGGTGCCTTTTCTTTCTTTTCCTTTCCTGACTCCTATGCAGAATAGGAGTGGTTTGAGTAGGTAATTTTTACCTTTTGTGCTATTAAAATGGTGTATCAAATTAATAGATTTTTGTATGTTAAACCATCCTTGTGTCCTAAGGATAAATCCCATTTAGCCGTAGTGTGTGATCCTTTTAATGTGCTATTGAATTTGGTTTGTTATTATTTTGTTAAAGAATTGTGCATGTCTACCAGGGATATTGTCCTGTAGTTCCAGCACTTTGGAAGGCCGAGGCAGGAGAATCACTTGAGGCTAAGAGTTTGAGACCTGAGCAACATAGGGAGACCTTGTCTCCACACAACAAAATAAAAAAAACGTTACCTGCATATGTCAGTGCATCTTTGTAGTCTCAATTACTGGGGGACTGAGGTGGGAAGATCATTTGAGCCCAGGAGTTCAAGGCTGCAGTGGGCCATGATGGTGCCACTGCACGCCAGTCTGGGTGACAAAGCAAGATCCTGTCCCCCCAACAAATTAAAAAGACAAAACAACAACAACAACAAAACCCTCTTAGTTTTGCTTCTTTTTTCTATTGTTTTTCTATTCTGTTTCATTTATTAATCTTTATTATTTTCTTTTTTCTGCTAAGTTTGTATTTGCTTTGTCATTTTGTTAGTTCCTCGGAATGTAAGATGAGGTTGATTAAGTAAGATATTTTTTATTTTTTAATCTAGGCATTGATTGCTGTAACATTCTCATTTAGTATTGCTTTTGTTGCATCCCAGGCATTTTGCATATTCTGTTTGGGTTGGGTTTTTGGTTTTGGTTTTTTTTTTTTTTTTTTTGTTAATTTTTTTTTTTTTTTATTTTTTT
>NW_016806973.1:4949740-4976949 GCF_001698545.2 Rhinopithecus bieti | reverse complement strand
AAAAAAAAAAAAAAAAAAAAAAAAAAAAAAAAAGAAATCAGGCTGCTGAAAACTCTTCTTCTTATTTTTATTTCCAGCAACAAAGTGATCTTTCCAAACTGGGAAATAATGTTAATTCTAAAAGTGGGAAACACTAAATCAAATTGTTTGCTTCCCTTGATCTTAGGCAATTCAACAAAGAAGAGAACACAGGAACTACACAGGAATGACCTTCCTACTAGTTGAAAATAAAGACCTGAAGTCATTGTCCACTTGGATTAGCTTTTCATGTGTTTCAGGAAATATTTTACAAATTTTAAATGGATAGAAAACATCTCCATTGTTATTTTCCAAGGGGAACATTGTATTTTCACTTAAATGTTATATAATTATGTGATTTCAATTTGTATTTGTTTCTTTTAAGGTATTGAAATGTTTCTAGGATAATACAGAAATATATGGTATGTATTTTTTAGCTTAGATCATCTTTTATATTCAAGTTATTTGTTATAGCATATAAAAACTCCAAATTATAAATGATATTAAAAGGAATATCAATATAAATGGTTTAACATATGATTTTAAAAGAATTTTGTTACAGATATATTTTAATGACATTTGAGAGAGAATTTTCTACCTATACAGATGCTCCTTGACTTGTAATAGGGTTACACTCTAATAAACATCACCAACTGAAAATATTGTAAGTTGAAAATGCATTTAATACACTTAACCTACAGAACATAATAGCTTAGCCTAGCCTACCTTAAACACGCTGAGAATACTTACACGGACCAAATCGTGAACACAAAGCCTAATCTATAATAAAGTGTTGAATAGCTCACTCAACTTATTGAATACTATATTGAAAGTAAAAAACAGAATGGTTGTATGGGTACTCAAAGTTTGGTTTCTACTGAATGCGTATAACTTTTGAAACATCATAAAGTTGAAAAATTATAAATTGAATCTTGAGTTGGAAACTGTAATTAAAACGAACTATATAGTTAAAACTTTCCATGCATAGACTCAATCATTCATGAAGTCAAATTTTCAAATATCACAAATCAACTTAAAAGGCAAAATTTAAGTAGAAGCTTTTAATCAACTTAGGCAAAAAAGTATAATTTATGAAATCTTTATATAAATTGGTATTTAAAACAAAAATGTCCCAAGGGGTAAATAATTTCCTTTCATGATATTTATAAGTTTCTACCATGTTTTTTCCTTAGGTATATGATTGTTTATTACCATTACTCTTTACTCTTGAGAACGTATTTCAAATCAATATAGTCTCAAAAGACTTTAAAAATACAAGAACCTCAATAATACTGTCAAATCAAGCGGACATAATTTATGTGAATGCTGCTCATAGCAAACCAACTTTAAAAGAGACCACTTTGTCATAAAATTGATTTTGAAATCACAAAAAAAAAGCAGGAAAATACATTTTTAGAGTAACTATAATGGCAAGATATAGATATGAGACCAGTCAACTTGTCTGCCTTTTGGTAATTTGTTAGATTCTGCTATTAAATACTTTCGATCTCTACCAATTAGAACCAGATAATATATTTATTTATCTGAGAATAGCTTTGTAAAAAGAATTTGTGTGAGTTTTTTTCTCTCAAATCTATACATATCACTGGAGAAATGTTATCAGACAATAGTGCCTTTAAAGATTTGCAGAAAAATGAGATAAATATAAGGCATAGTTTTGCCAGAGTTGAAATGTTAATTATTATTTTCTTAGAATTTCCCTTTTAGTTTTTATAAATAAAGATAATGACATCATATTATTAAAAGCAACAAATGATAGAGCATCATGAACCTATTGTGCTAATATTTTTAATAATAGAACATTATTAATATTGCATTCCGTAGTGGAAAAGTGTTAAAAAGAAAGATGACACTAATTGATTTAGAAATTAGGCAGCTTCATAGAAGGCTTCAGGAGAGAATTTATATTGGGCAAGTTCTTATATGTTGTTAAAATTATGAATTGTGGATCTTTTGAATGTTTAGCTGAAGTTATATTGATGTTAAAGTGCTATATAATGAGGGGTGAAAAAATAAAAACCAATTTAATTAGTAACTAAAATATGATCCTTTCATTTTATATAACACCAACATTGAACATTTTATATCATTTTTTTCCAAGATTCTCTCACACTCATACAGTTTAAAATAGATATTCATATACCAGATTTGTATTTTACTTTATATATGCAATGAGAGTTCTTAGTTGCCAAAACAAGTGATGTCATTCTATTTATTTTTAAATGAAAGGGATTAATAAAGGAATTTTAGGTACTTCACAGAATTTATAAGGTCTATGGAAATAGACTGTTAGGTTTACAAAAATGTCCCCCCAAATCAGGGCTAGTAGTTCAATTTGCAGGGCCCAGGGCAAAAGTATCACGTGCAGCCCCTTGTTCAAACAGTACGAAAAAAATGTGCTGTTAAAAAGATAAAACACAAAGTTTTTTCATTCTTTGGTGGTCTCTCTTCTCATGTTGTTTTTTATTTGTTACTTCATGTCACTCTGAAGAAATAAACATGAAAATGTAATATATGAACATAAATTTTAACATTTATCTTTATAACATCCAATAGCCATTTTAGGTGCAAATGTAAGAATATTTCATTAGTAGGCAGAGGCACTAAAGTTCCACAATCTCTATTTTATAGCTTCTACATGTGTATGTCGTTCTTAGCAGACAAGTGGAAATACTGCACAAAACCAAATCACCTGCTTTTGAAACCAGTCCAATTTTGTCTCATAGAACTGATGTTTGCAGTTTCTTTTGAGTAAACATAGAACTTGACCCTCCCAGTCTTAAAACTTGATCATGTTACATTTGTCTTATATGGGTTTCTTTCTCAGGAAACCAACCATCAGGCCTCCCAGGTAGTATCAAGAAGTGAAACTCACCAGATTATCACATATGGATAATGAGACACCAGATCCCTCACCCATCATGATTGCCTCACTGACTCCTTGTTTTGTATTGACTAATTCCCCTTCCTTACCCCTCCCTAATTCTGGTTTTCCCTATGTAGTTACATTTCTTTCCTGCTATATAAACCTCTCCTTTTAGTTGGTCAGATAAATGAATCTGAAACTGATTTCCTGTTCTCCTTGGCTGTCACACTTCTTTCCTGGCAATACTTGCTGGCTCAGTGATTGGGTTTCTGTGCAGCAGGCAGCAGGACTTAGAGCGAACTGTTGGCATTTTAGTAAAATTTTTGATTGACATGCATTCTGCCAATACTCTCTACTTTTGATTTATTGCTGAGTGAGGGAAGGACTTAAAAATCAGGCACTACAGGTTTCACTATCTTTCCCTTTCCTTCTGTGTTATTATTTTAGGTGTAAATAGTCGATTAATGCAGGGGAGTAAAACAAGTTAAGGTGATGTTCCTTGGTTGCTGTTGTTTCTTAAAAGCCCATTGCCATCTTTTGATGTTTGAAGTAAGTTCTAGTTCAAATGGGAAGTGTAGCCTCTTGGGACTGTTACCAACAATGCATATTCAGTTGTGAAGCTTAACACGCTTACCTTGTACTCCCTTTGAGTCTCTCTGAACACCAAATCATCTGTGGTCTATCAGGGTTCTGTGCTAATGAGGGCATTGCAAACATTCTATGTGAATGGGGAAACAGGAAACAGTGGTAGAAATGAATATTGCACTTATCTACTCTGCTCACATGCATATTCCATTGTCTCATTATACTTCAGTTACGAAACATAGGTTCAAAGATAAAAATCATTAAGAATTCAAAATGGTAAGAGCAAGACATTAAACCAGGAGTGGGGTCCTTCTGAGCACAGTGACCTGTGGGACTGCACATTTCTAATTCCCATGAATTTGTCCTAAACAAATGGAATAGAATTGACCTTATGAAGAAAGGGTTGCTCTTAAAATTATCAAATATTAAGTGTCAGAACCTAACTTAGCTGCAATGGTACTAATGATAATGATGGTTCACCAAAAATACTTTAGTTTTCTTCCCAACCACCAATGACTCCCTAAAACCAAATGACATTCCTACCACTTATGCCTGAAAAAAAACAGATTGCATGTCAGTTTTTTTTTCTGGATCAAAGTCTTATATTTGTACAGCTCTAAATCACTCACCTGCATATTAGTGGCAAGGGAGATTCTTATTTGTGGAAGCATGACTTATGATATGCTTATTTCCCAAGATAAAGAAATTAAATTAATGTTTGTGTTATTTTAAATTTCAGTCTATTATGTTTAAAACTGCTGTGAACATTCACATACAAATATTTTTGTAGACTTAAATTTTCTTTATGTTAGTTAAGTAAATAGAAGTTTCATTAATGAGTCATACATTGAGTAAACTATTAACATGATAAGAAATTGCCACTGTCTTTCATAGAAACCATACCATTTCGAATTCCCATCAAGCAATGTGTGAGTTTTAGTTGCTCCACATCCTTACATTGCAATGCACTTACTACTGCCACACTGTTTTAACATTACCATTTTAATGAGGCAATATCAGTTAGAATAATTTCATTTTAAATTGCACTTGTAAAGGAGTATTAGAATTGCGTGCTTTTTTCTGTGCATATTTGTTATTTATATTAGTATCTTGGCTCCAGGTGAAAATACTATACACAATTTTATAAGCCCAACCATAACTAATTGCAAACTTTTGCCTATCAAGCCTTATGGGGAGAAAGCTGCCCTTCCCAATCAAACTTGGTGTTGGTACACAGTCAGTACATTGTAGTTTTCTAGGAAAAGCTGCAGTGAAGAACTCGGGCCACTCTAGCTGGCCTTGCACATATGTATATCTACATCTCTAGCTCAGATGCCTCCTTTTGCCTGCATGAGATCTCCTAATTAGGTTGGCTAGGGCACTTTTTGCCACTCTGACTCAGCAGTTTTCCACTCCACACCCTTCCAGTTTCCTTCTTCCTAGCCCTCTAAGGTCCATAAAAAGGCAGGACACTGGCCAGGCAGGGTGACTCATGCCTGTAATCCCAGCACTTTGAGAGGCCGAGGTGGGTGAATCACCTGAGGTCAGGAGTTTGAGAACAGCCTGGGCAACTTGGTGAAACCCCGTCTCGACTAAAAATACAGAAATTAGCTGGGCATCTGGTCATGGTGGTGCACACCTGTAATCCCAGCTACTCAGGAAGTTGAGGCAGGAGAATCACTTGAATCTGGGAGGCAGAGATTGTGGTGAGCCGAGATAGTCCCACTGCACGCCAGCCTGGTGACAAAGTGAGACTCCATCTCAAAAAAAAAAAAAAAAAGCAGGACACTTTTGTTAAGGCTTCCTTGGCAAAGCGATGATTCTCTCCCATCTGTTCTATATGCCCTTTGACCCTTATCTGATACCATTTTCTGGGGAAAAAAATAGAAGACGCAGACCTGGAACTTTTTCTTTACTCTGGTATTCACAGTCACAGTAAATAGAGACTTGATTATTACTTTCAGTTTGCCTTGTTGTCCTAACTGACAACTACAAATACTAGGTAACTCAACAAATATGCAGTTGGGCCTTCGTATGCATGGGTTTCACATTCCTGAATTCAACCGGCCATAGATAGAAAATACTCTGGGGGCCAGGGGCGGTGGCTCACCCCTGTAATCCCAGCACTTTGGGAGGCCGAGGCAGGCAGATCACAAGGTCAGGAGATCAAGACCATCCTAGCTAACATGGTGAAACCCCGTCTCTACTAAAAATACAAAAAAATTAGCCAGGCATGGTGACGGGTGCCTGTAGTCCCAGCTACTCAGAGGCTGAGGCAGGAGAATGGCGTTAAACCCAGGAGGCAGAGCTTGCAGTGAGCCGAGATTGCGCCACGGCACTCCAGCCTGGGGCACAGAGTGAGACTTGGTAAAAAAAAAAAAAAAAAAAAAAAAAAAAAAAAAGAGAGAGGGAGGAGGAAGAAGGAAGGAAGGAAGGAAGGAAGGAAGGAAGGAAGGAAGGAAGGAAGGAAGACAGACAAGAAAATACTCTGGGAAAAACTATTGCATCTATACCGAACATGTACACACTTTTTTCCTTGTCATTATTCCCTAAACAATACTGCATAATAACTATTTACATAGTGTTTACATTGTACTAGATATTGTAGGTAATCTAGAGATGATTTATACTGGAGATGTGCACAGTGTGAAAGTTGCAGCTATTAGGATAAGTCATACTAGTCAGACCCAGACAAAGTAGGGTTGGGAGAGCATGAAGGAGAAGAGCTCATGCTTGCAAGTCTGAAGATAAAAACTGTTTCAAGAACTTTTAAAAATAACCCCACAGGAAATAACCTCACATCCTTCATGCATAAATATGCTTTCCGTGGCTTATGCATTTTACATGCATGCACATATTTCTACGACAAGGTTCATTACTAGACATTCTTTAGGACTGCAGAAATTCAAATAAGACGCTTTCAAAAGAACATTTACTCAGTAATGATATCTTCACCAATGAAATGATGCCAACTCTGGCTTTGAGCCTCCAGAACCAACGAACTCTGTTTCCAAGCAGCTTACATGGACTTATCCTTTTTCTAAAAAAAGATTCCCTTTATCCTTGCCTCTTTGGATGCATACATGGCTTGCTAAAGTTGTGCATCCTAGATTATAATTGTTTCTGCTTGCTCCCAAATAAAATCATTGTATTAGAATATATTGCTCTAATTGTTTGTTTCTAATAATTTAGACTGACAGTATGGCATACATGAATATAACATTATTTTGTATCAGTGACTTGAACATCCCAGATTTTTGTATCCCCGGCAGATCCTAGAACTAATACCCCATAGATACAGAGGGATATGACTATAGTATTTTGTGAAGTGTCTTCTGAAATTTTTGTTTCTTTTTTGAGATTGTCTTTTTATTAATAGGTTAAAAGTGGTCTTTGTATGTTCTAGATACAGCTCCTCAATCATACAGATGATAGATATTATATATATTTTAACATCTCAAATATTTTATCCACTGTGGATTTTGAAAGGCAGAAGTTTTTCCATAAAGTCAAACATATCAAAGCCTACTTGTTTATAATTCATGTCTAATTCAAGGTTACAAAGTTGTTCTTTTCTAGGTTTCCTCTAGAAATTTTATAGCTTTAGTTCTTACATTTTGGCCTAAAAGTCATTTTGAGTTAGGTTTTTTTTTTAATGGTATGAGGTAAGGATGTAAATTCATTTTGTTCTGTATGAATATTTGTCCAAGCTCCATTTGTTTGAAAATCTGTCCTTTTCCAATTGATTTGCCTTGTCACGTTTTTGACATTCATTAGAGCATATATTTGTGGGTCTTTTTCTGGATTCTAAATTGTATTTATCTTTGTTCATTGATATATGTATATTATGTATACTTTGATGCCAATACCATTCTGTCTTCATTCCTGTAACTTTATACTAAGTCTTGAAATCAGGTAAGTTGGAGTATGTCCTCCAACTGTCTTTATTTTTCAATATTATTTTGGCTTTTGTAGATACTTTCATTTCAATATAAATTTAGAATTAGTTTGTCAATTGCTACAAAAAATTCTTCTTGATAGTTTATGATTTTATTGAGTCTATAGATCAATTTGTTCAAAATTAGTATAGTAATAATATTGAGTATTCTATCTATAAACATAGGATGTCTTTCCTTTTTTAGTTCATTTTATTTTCTCTTAGCATGTTTTAGTTTGTAGTATACTGGTTTATGTACACATTCATAGTATTTATTCCTATGTATTTAATGTTTTAATATTTTATTATAAATAGTAATTTTTATTTTCAAAAATCCACTTTAAAACTCTGCCATTTATAAAATATTTGAAAGGGCTAGATGTACAATCTTCAGACTGAGGCTCCAGGGTTAACACAGAATAATCAACAGAAAACTTAGCTACTAGGTGACACCATCAGGCAGGTGGAACTTTGGGAGGCCATAGCTGTTAGTGTTGACTGCAGGGAGTCCATCACATCTATGAGATATAGCTACCTCCATACAATCTATTTTGTGACATTCATGATGAATCATGACCTTGCTATGAACACTGCTATTATTGCCAGGAGCAATACTCAAAACAATAGAAATGTGGATTCTGACTTATTTCTGCATTCCACATCATACAGAAGGGCATCTGATTGGTAGAATCTAGTCTATATGAAAACTCTAGCAGTAATGTAGTATTGAAAATAGAAGGCTTTTAGTCTCTGAAGTTTGGGAATCAATACCAACTTAATAAGTTTATCATATGTACAGTGATTGAGACATAGTTATACAGTGCTTGATACAGTACTATATTTATTTACAAAAATTATTATTCTAATTCATACTCATACCACATATCCATTATGTTGCTTGCTTCACTGTATTTTAGCAAATATGTGGTACCTTGAAAAAGAAATGTGGCATTATATTCTTTTAATACATATTTTAACTAGTGTGATTATTTTATTCTTGTGTTTTTTCAAAATATATTTCTCATTTGTTGAAATTACTATTTGGTCTTTGGATTTCTTCACATTTTTTGTTTGGTTTTGGATTTTTTCCTTCTCATATGAACTAATAATTATTACTTTTCAGCTACACATATTTTGGATTTGTTTTGCCTTTGAATTTTTTTTCATTGTTCACATCAATTTTTATTTGTTTTTATCATTTGTTATGCATTCCTGCACACCCATTATATTCTAGAAATGGCAAGACAATACTTTGGAGATAGAAGATTGAACAAAAATAGGCTCAGGTGGGCATAGACATTGCTTTACTTATAAAGCTGTCAACAAATAAATCTAAAATTGCAGCTTGGGAAGGAACTATGAAGGAAAAAATACATGTTTTATAGAGTGTGCAATAATTATGTGATGCTAAAGTTTCTATGGAGTTTTTCTGAGCAAATAATGGCTTGAAATAAGTAAGAAATAACCAAAGTAAGCAGGACACTTAGATGAGGTTGTCCAAAGAAAATTTAAAGACACTAGTGTGAGGTGAAGCTGAAGAGGTAGGGAGAAAAATAATCATGCAAAACCTTGCAGGCTGCTGCATATGATAAAAATCAAATACACTTTTTTTTTAGAAAGGTCTCACTCTGTCACCCAGGCTGGAGTGCAGTGGCACGATCTTGGCTCATTGCAACCCCTGCCTCCTGGGTTAAAGTGACCCTACCACCTCAGCCTCCCAAGTAGTCAGAACTACAGTTGTCTACCACCATGCCTGGCTAATTTTTGTATGATTTTGTAGAGGCGAGATTTCACCATGTCGACCAGGCTGGTCTTGGACTCTGAGCTCAAACAATCCACCCACCTCGGCCTCTCAAAGTGATGGAATCACTGGCATGAGCTACCATGTTCAGCCAGAAATCGGATAAACTTTTAAAGCCATTAAGTACCTAAAGTTTTGTATAATTCATAAAGTTAAATCTTTTAATCATTCATTTTGTGTTTTATTCCATTATTTTTTACTTAGACAATCTCCCTTTCCAGATACTTGATGATGATGATGATGATGATTATTTTGAGATGGAGTCTCCCTCTATTGCCTAAGCTGGAGTGCAGTGGTGCAATCTCGGCTCATTACAAGTTCCACTTCCCAGATTCACACCATTCTCCTGCCTTGATACTTGACTATTAATTATTCCTCTTTACTTCTGGTAAGAAAATATTTAACCTATTTTGATAACTGAATGCTTAAATCATGTATGCTTTGTGATAAAAACTTGAGGAGAAAAATTATTCCTGTTAATAAGAAATAGTAACACAAGCTGCTGAATAGCACACATATTTTAATAAGTAATTAACTGTATTGATCATTAGAGCGCACAGTCTTACTATGATTTTTTTTTTTTTTTTTTTTTTTGAGACAGAGTCTCACTCTGTTGCCCAGGCTGGGGTGCAGTGGCATGATCTCGGCTCACTGCAACCTCTGCTTCCCGGAATTCTAAGAGATTCTCCTGCCTCAGCCTCCTCAGTAGCTGTGATCACAGGTGTGTGCCACCACGCCTGGTTAATTTTGTATTTTTAGTAAAGACGGGGTTTCACCATGTGGACCAAGCTGTTCTCAAGCTCCTGACCTCAGGTGATCCACCTGCCTCAGCCTCTCGAAGTACTGGAATTACAGTCATGAGCCACCACACCCGGTCTTACTATGATTTTTTAAAAGATATTTCTATGTGTCAGTTAAAGATTTTGTTGTTCATCAAGTTGATCAAAGCAGAAGCCTGTAGGTTTTCCAAGAACCTCTCTATAATTATCATATATCCCATATAACAGCAATCACCACAGGTACTATAATCTTATCTCTTTACATAAATCTCAAGTTTACGCGCACCATTATTAACATAAAACACGTTTCAGAGTTTAGCTTCTTATCATCTTTTTCCAGGTATGGGAAATAGAATTTCTTTTGTTTCTTTCATAGGTTTGTAGTGGAGACACTCTCCTGAAAACAAAAGTCAGATTAGAAGAGAAAACCAGCAGAAGTTTAATGACGTGTGCTGTACGCATCACCTGGGAGAGGCCAGAGTTTCTATCTCCCAGTGCAGTGGCTTAGGGCCCTTGCTGAAATAGCATTTTAAAAACAGCCATAAATCTTATAGGAACAAAGTAGAGAAGAGAGTAGTTTCAGGTTTCCAAAAAGTGGGAAACTATGGGAAGGTAAATTTATGGGAAGAGTGAAGTCTGCTCCTGGATCCTCTGGCACCCCTGTCTCTGAGCTGATAAGCAAGCCTTGTAAAAATAAGAAAATAATAATAATGAAAGACTGTCTTGAGGATGGACAAGGCAGACAGGAGGGAAGGAAGACCTTTGGTCTTTGTAAATTGCTATCCTGCCATCAGGCAAGTACCCACCCAGCGATCACCCCATTTTTTCTTAACCTTTTGCAGCTCAGCGATCTTCAGTATTTCGAGAGGGGTATTTCGATTTCCTTCACAGGGGTGTTATAACTGGGTGCTATTGAGTCTTTCTTCCTCCAGATTTACAATCATCAAATCTATTCTGAATCCTGACACAAGATAGATTTCTCCAAAATGCAGTTCAATATTATCATTTTCCTGTGCATTTTCATAATCATACTTTTTAAAATTTAATTAACATTTCCCATACTGTTCTGTAAACTCTGAGCACAGGAGCAATTTCTATTTTGTTTATCAGTGTACTCAATGCCTAGAATATGTAGCTATGTGATAAATAACTGTGGAATGAATAAAAATGTATTTCAAAAACATCACTGGCTTTCCATGACCTCCAGAATAAAGGCAAGTTCCCATAAAATGGTATACACCTCCACAATCAGACTCCTGTGTCCTCCGTCTGATTCTATTGCCATTTGGTTCAGTAATTCAGGGTTTCATACACTGTGAAGCTCAAGGGCACTTCCTCCCTTTGCCCATTATCTCCTCTTTGCCTGTAGCACAATCTCCACTTAAGGTTTATAACCTCAAACATGACCATTGCTAAATCAAGTGTAATCTAAAGCTGCCTCCGTATATATTTTAAGTTTAGCCTAAAGGTTTCTCTGTATATACTGAACTTAACCTAAATGGAACTGTAAACAGACTGTAGCCTACTTTTGTGGCAATCACTGAGTTTTGGCCAATCAAATGTTGCCAACTCTTCAAACTGTGTTGAAACAAGGCAAGGTGGAGCTATAACCAGTCCAGCTGTTTATGTACCTCACTTCAGTTTTCTGTAGGTCCCATCCATTTTTCTGTCCATAAATCCTCTCAGCCATGTGGCTGTGCTGGGGTCTGAGTCTACTCTGTCTTGGGAGACTGTCCAATTTGTGAGTCCTTCTTTGCTCAATGAAATTCTTTTAAATTTAATTCAGCTGAATTTTCTCTCCTAACATCATCTAGGAAGGCTTCCTAAAATTTCCTATTATTGGAGGAGTGAGTTCTTCACTTGTGCTCCATTTTGCATGCGTGTGAATAGCATGTATCTTTCGTGTCCTTTGCAGGTTTTATTGAAATTGCCATTTTATATCTGCAGGTCATACTTAACTGTAAGCTTCTATGAAGCAGAATGACATTTTATTTGTGTTTTGTGCCATCAGCATCTATCAGAACGTCTGGCACATAACAGGTATTTGAAAAATTTTAAGTAAAGAGAACCAAAGAATTGTTGCATATAGAAAATGACTAGAAAAATAAATAAAACAAGAGAGAAATAATGAATATCTCAAGAAGTTATCTTTTAATTGTCTTTTATTATAGACCTTATTTAGAATATAATTGTGAATATACATTCTTAGCATGTGATTGTGATTTAAAATAGGAACCTTGGGATGCAAAGTCTTCAACAGGACACAGTTCGAAAATGAAATAATAAATAAATCTCCTCCTTTATGTGAAATGATCAATTCTAATTTTATGCATTGCTGTTCTCTTTAAATTCTCTTTGCCCTTCTGAGATCATCTTTCTTTTATGAAAGTGTCAAAAAATGATTTCCGAATTAGCTTTCCTGTTTGCTTCCAAAAGTTCTATTGCATTTGACAATACAAGAGACATTAATATGAGAATATGTAAAGAAATAAATTTCTAAAATCTGGCTAAGCAAAAAAAATGATGAATTCATAAATCTGTGTTATTGGATAGTATCTGCAGCAAGGCAAGGAGGAATTATTAGATTTCTTTGGCTTTTATTTTTAGTGTTATGACTATGTAATTTAATGACTTCCACAAAAGTTATTTCTATTTTCTTGCTTAATTTCGTTATTTATAAAAAGGCTTTTTATCATCTAAATTTGTTCACTGAAATGGCTCTTTTATAAGAAAAATTGTTGCAGGGAAGCTTTTTTGTGACTTCCTTTGCAAAGAATCTCTAAAAACAGGGATGCAATTCATATAATTTAATTTTTATTTTAGTGAAACTTATTCTTTCTAAACTTTGGCTTGACAAAGCTTCATTTATATACTGGTAAGATGTTGTTAAAATAACTAAAATTAAAATGTTTTTATTATGATATTTCAACTTCTCTTTAGAATTTGATTACCTCAGAAATATAATATTAATTTATAGTTATATAATAATAATCATCATAGTAAATGCAATATTTTCTTAATTATTTGTGCTTGTTTACCCCCATTTCCTACTCTATTCCTACTGTGTTCAGAAATTACATCTGTTGTATTTCAGACTCTTATTTGAAAAGTAAACTTATTCAGGGAGAGTAACAGGTAAGTTAGGCAGCAATAAAGAATGCTGCAACAGAGAATTTTTAGATCATTTTATATTTATATATATATGGAAAACAATATTTAATGAGAAAATGAGAATGTTTTAAATTTATTTCTTCACCGTCTTTGCAATTAATAATTCTCTAAATACATAGTCTGTTTTCCTCTCAAGCCTCAGTAGCTGGCTATAACTTTTCAATGGTTAAACTGAAGGACTTTTGTTTTTTTGAGACAGGGTCTGGCTCTGTCACCCAGGCTGGAGTGCAGTGGTGCTATCACGGTTCACTGCCACCTCGACTCCCCCCAAGCCATACTCCTGCCTCTGGCCTCCGAGTAGCTATGACTACAGGTGTGTGCCACCAAACTTGGCTATATATATATGTGTGTGTGTGTGTGTGTGTGTGTGTGTATTTACTTTCTGCATACATGGGTGCTAGGTTGCCCAGGCTGGTCTTGAACTCCTGGGCTGAAACACTCCTCCTGCCTTGACCTCCTAAAGTGCTGACATTATAGATGTGAGCCACTATACATGGCCTGAAAGACTTAAATGCATAATAAATAGATTATGAAAACAAAGTACAGTACTGGCAAGTCCCAAAGTGGGGTTCAGCCCAAGAGGGTCTTGGCTTTGCACAGGAAATAATTCAAGGGCAAGGTGGTGGTAGAAGGAAACAGCTTTTCTTTTGAGACGGTCTCATTCTCTCACCCAGGCTGGAGTACAGTTGTGTGATCTTGGCTCACTACAACCTCTGCCTTCTGGGCTCAAGCAATTCTCTTGCCTCAGCCTCCCAAGTAGCTGGGATTACAAGAGCACACCACCACGCATGGCTATTTTTTTGTATTTTAGTAGAGACAGGGTTTCACCATGTTGGCCAGGCTAACTCCTGACCTCAAGTGATCTGCCCACCTCAGCCTCCCAAAGTGCTGGTATTGCAGGTGTGAGCCACTGTGCCTGGCCGAAAACAGCTTTACTGAAGAGGTGTTACAGTTCCAGCAGTGTTACAGCAATGTGACTACGTTCTGCTCTGAAGAACAGGGCTACCCCATAGGCAATATGCTGAGAGTAGCAGCTCAGGGCAGTTTTGCAGTCATATTTATTCCTACTTTTATTTACAGGTAGATTAAGGGACTGTTAATGCAGAAATTTCTAGGGAAGAGGTAGTAACATTTGGATCATCAGGTCATTGCCATGGAAAGGGGCAGGTATGCCTCAATGTTGCCATGGCAATGGTAAACTGACATGGCACAGTGGTGGGTGCATCTTATTAAAAGGTACTTCTGCCCATCAGTCCTCATTTTGATTTGGTATCTGAGCCCCACCTCCAGAGTCCAGCCTTGCTTCCTACTTCAGAAGTAGAGAAATGATAAATATAGAAGCAACATAAGGACGACTGTGTGAAATTGATGAAAGAATAAAAGAAGAAAAGAGGTCAAAAGGGAACAAGGCGAGGTGAAACATTGTGATAGCACAAAAAATACACAGAGTCTGCTGAGGAGAAAATAAACATGTTCCTGTATCCACTTAGGTTCCCTGGCTGGGCTCAGAAATAGACCAACATAAGATAGCTTAACAGGAGAAAATCATGCAAGTTTTAGTAAAATTTTACAAGTATATGGGAAACTTCATGAGAGAATGAAGACCCAGAGAAATGGACACAGTGGAAAGTTTTATACTTTTTTGATAACAAAATAATAAGTTTGTGAGGAAATGACAAGAAAAGGGGTTTGGGCTAGAGGCAATAAATTGTGGGGAAGTGAACAGCAGATACTTGTGGTGGGCAGGGGAGGTGGAGAAAACTAGTGGAAGATGAGGATCATTTTAGAATATTCATTTGTGCAGATCTATTTTAATGTCAATTCCCAGTCTCTGGTGATAAGGTTCTTTTCCTGGTACAGGGAGAGCACCTTTCTCATGGGAATTTTATGGCCTTTTTTAAGTAAAAAAGAGTAGGTCAGAAAGCCCTTCCTGTATCTGCTGTTTCTTAAATGCCTTTAACACAAAATGATCAATATGACAAAGCAACGTATTTTGGCATAGTGTATTCTTAACTCCTTCAGCTCCAAAATGACATATATTTGTGACATGTGCAGAGCCTTAAGCACAAATATTTTGGAATTTTGGATTACAAAAGTTAAAAGAATGAGTTACTGCTTTCATTTGAATTACATAATTTATTTTAATGAATAGAGCATCAGGATGATTGAAAATATGATAATCAATATCATGAGGAATTAATATTACACAATTATATTTACTTGAGTTCTTTAGAGCAGATTTTATTAGAAAAGTAAATGAGAACACATTTTACGAAGTAGAAATTGGAATTAGGTTAGATGTAAGCTTGTGAGAAATAATAAATAAATCTNAAGAATGCTGCAACAGAGAATTTTTAGATCATTTTATATTTATATATATATGGAAAAACAATATTTAATGAGAAAATGAGAATGTTTTTAAATTTATTTCTTCACCGTCTTTGCAATTAATAATTCTCTAAATACATAGTCTGTTTTCCTCTCAAGCCTCAGTAGCTGGCTATAACTTTTCAATGGTTAAACTGAAGGACTTTTGTTTTTTTGAGACAGGGTCTGGCTCTGTCACCCAGGCTGGAGTGCAGTGGTGCTATCACGGTTCACTGCCACCTCGACTCCCCCCAAGCCATACTCCTGCCTCTGGCCTCCGAGTAGCTATGACTACAGGTGTGTGCCACCAAACTTGGCTATATATATATGTGTGTGTGTGTGTGTGTGTGTGTGTGTATTTACTTTCTGCATACATGGGTGCTAGGTTGCCCAGGCTGGTCTTGAACTCCTGGGCTGAAACACTCCTCCTGCCTTGACCTCCTAAAGTGCTGACATTATAGATGTGAGCCACTATACATGGCCTGAAAGACTTAAATGCATAATAAATAGATTATGAAAAACAAAGTACAGTACTGGCAAGTCCCAAAGTGGGGTTCAGCCCAAGAGGGTCTTGGCTTTGCCCAGGAAATAATTCAAGGGCAAGGTGGTGGTAGAAGGAAACAGCTTTTCTTTTGAGACGGTCTCATTCTCTCACCCAGGCTGGAGTACAGTTGTGTGATCTTGGCTCACTACAACCTCTGCCTTCTGGGCTCAAGCAATTCTCTTGCCTCAGCCTCCCAAGTAGCTGGGATTACAAGAGCACACCACCACGCATGGCTATTTTTTTGTATTTTTAGTAGAGACAGGGTTTCACCATGTTGGCCAGGCTAACTCCTGACCTCAAGTGATCTGCCCACCTCAGCCTCCCAAAGTGCTGGTATTGCAGGTGTGAGCCACTGTGCCTGGCCGAAAACAGCTTTACTGAAGAGGTGTTACAGTTCCAGCAGTGTTACAGCAATGTGACTACGTTCTGCTCTGAAGAACAGGGCTACCCCATAGGCAATATGCTGAGAGTAGCAGCTCAGGGCAGTTTTGCAGTCATATTTATTCCTACTTTTATTTACAGGTAGATTAAGGGACTGTTAATGCAGAAATTTCTAGGGAAGAGGTAGTAACATTTGGATCATCAGGTCATTGCCATGGAAAGGGGCAGGTATGCCTCAATGTTGCCATGGCAATGGTAAACTGACATGGCACAGTGGTGGGTGCATCTTATTAAAAGGTACTTCTGCCCATCAGTCCTCATTTTGATTTGGTATCTGAGCCCCACCTCCAGAGTCCAGCCTTGCTTCCTACTTCAGAAGTAGAGAAATGATAAATATAGAAGCAACATAAGGACGACTGTGTGAAATTGATGAAAGAATAAAAGAAGAAAAAGAGGTCAAAAGGGAACAAGGCGAGGTGAAACATTGTGATAGCACAAAAAATACACAGAGTCTGCTGAGGAGAAAATAAACATGTTCCTGTATCCACTTAGGTTCCCTGGCTGGGCTCAGAAATAGACCAACATAAGATAGCTTAACAGGAGAAAATCATGCAAGTTTTAGTAAAATTTTTACAAGTATATGGGAAACTTCATGAGAGAATGAAGACCCAGAGAAATGGACACAGTGGAAAGTTTTTATACTTTTTTGATAACAAAATAATAAGTTTGTGAGGAAATGACAAGAAAAGGGGTTTGGGCTAGAGGCAATAAATTGTGGGGAAGTGAACAGCAGATACTTGTGGTGGGCAGGGGGAGGTGGAGAAAACTAGTGGAAGATGAGGATCATTTTAGAATATTCATTTGTGCAGATCTATTTTAATGTCAATTCCCAGTCTCTGGTGATAAGGTTCTTTTCCTGGTACAGGGAGAGCACCTTTCTCATGGGAATTTTTATGGCCTTTTTTAAGTAAAAAAGAGTAGGTCAGAAAGCCCTTCCTGTATCTGCTGTTTCTTAAATGCCTTTAACACAAAATGATCAATATGACAAAGCAACGTATTTTGGCATAGTGTATTCTTAACTCCTTCAGCTCCAAAATGACATATATTTGTGACATGTGCAGAGCCTTAAGCACAAATATTTTGGAATTTTGGATTACAAAAGTTAAAAGAATGAGTTACTGCTTTCATTTGAATTACATAATTTATTTTAATGAATAGAGCATCAGGATGATTGAAAATATGATAATCAATATCATGAGGAATTAATATTACACAATTATATTTACTTGAGTTCTTTAGAGCAGATTTTTATTAGAAAAGTAAATGAGAACACATTTTACGAAGTAGAAATTGGAATTAGGTTAGATGTAAGCTTGTGAGAAATAATAAATAAATCTCTTTGTAGCATTCTGAATGTGCATTATAAACATTTCATCCTTTTATTAGGAAAATAGGAGGAAACTCCAAAATATTTGGGACAACTCTTCTTTTTATACAGAAATATAAAAAACATAATCTCAACAATTCAGAAAATTATTTCTAAAAGGATTTTATACATATATATATAATTTACATACATCTGTAAACATATATAGGTAGATAGATACATATATATAGATATAAAAATGTTATTTGTTGTTGATAATATGAGTTTTAATTTTTTTTCTTCTTGGAAAACTAGAGAGTACTACAGATCTCCATATTCAGGTTTTATCAGTTTTTTTTTGTTTTGTTTTTTATTATCATTGGAGACTTACTGTAAATTTTAATATGTTAAAATACTGTGACTGTTAAATATTCCAACATTAATATTATATAGGTGAGGACATTGAAGTCCAGGGATAAAAAAAATAGTTGCTCATAGTGATAACTAGTTATGGCAAGTCATGGCTGATAATTGATTACCAAATTCACATAAAGAAAGATGCCTTGCAGGTACTGAGATCAGTGGAGAGAAAGACAAACTAAATAATAACTCTCATACAGTAACATAATTGTAATACTAAAAACTATGTGAAGATGCCTTGGGAACATAATGGGGTTGAGAATTGAAACAGATTTTCCTTTTGATGAAAAGCAAGATTTGAGTAGTGTATTGAAGTATGTGGAAGCATTAAACCAGATGAAGAAGTACCTGGATAGGAAAAGGAAGTAGAGGCATTCCATACCAACGAAACAGCATCAACTACCATTATAGATGTGAGAAGGATCATAAGAAATGGTGAATATGTATTGTCATGTGTGGAATGGCAAACAAGCTGTGAAGCAGGGCAGTAGTTCACTTTATCAAAATATGCCAATGACTACCACATATCAAACACTGTGTTAAAAACAGATAACATAAATATTAACAAGTTATCATTCTACCTGCAAAGGAGAAGCTAGAATAAAACATTTGCATGTATGTGTATATGATCAAGATAGATTGATAACAATAAAGAATGAATTACAGTTTTCTACTTGTGCTATAAATAGGATCAATATGATAAGATCATGTTTACATGACATCATTTTGATTTTCTTGCTATCTAGTTGTTGATCTCTGTCATATGCAACATTTTTTTCTCAAAACGTGCTGGTGTGAAGTCTACTTTCATATATAATTAAAGCACTCTTTTCCTGAATGGTTTCTATTTATTTTTAAAACTTGGTAGCACGTAACACTATTATGATACCTTACTTCAAAAAAGTTAAATTATGGAGGCCAAAGAAGATCGATAACTTTCTTCAGAACTTTTAGCACCATCATACCCTAAAATTTCAGGTGTCCTAGTTTTTGTTTTATACCATGTCACATATTCAGTTCTAAGAACAACTTCTCTTAATGGGAGTACGATGTATTGAGGAACAATATTATCTCTACTGCCATTCACAAAGATGATAATCTTATTCCTTTGACCTAAAACAGTACAAATTAAATGGACAGCTTTGCTTACATGAAAATAACTGGTTCAATACCCTCAAAAGAAGAAAAAGGAGGGAAAAATCCCACAAAGTACTTATTAGATAAACAATATTGTGACATAATAGCCTATATACATCTTTTAATTACTAGTCCATGAGATCTGTGAGGGCAGACAGTATATATCTTGTTAAATGTTTTAAACCCAGTTTAAAACACAAATAACTCTTATAGGTAAACATGGTGCATAGCAATTGTTGTTGTGCTAAATTTTGAATTCTATCCCAGTGTTCTATGTTTACTCACTATTGTTTGAACAAATGAATAAAAATGGGTCAAGGTTATGCTTGTCCAAAACATTCCTCTGCCTACCATTGTGTCCAGAACCTGCCTCAGGTTACTTCTTTCTAATCCTACATTTTCTTTTAGATATATAGGATTAAGAACAACATAAAAATATTATATCTGTGCAAAGTATATCTGTTCAAAATCACCAAATCCTTTTGAAAGGAATTAAACACTAATAGTTGCTTATGGGTAGCAAATGTAGCCAAATGAAAAGCAGAATGTGGGTGATGCTAAGGTCATTTGTAATGATCCCAAAATCAAACTTCCCACATCATCATTTTAATGTTACTATAAACGTAGCCCTATCAGCAAATTGACTAAACCTGCTCATTTCTAATGTCTCAATGAGTTTGTAATGATTTAATCTGTGCTAAAAAAAATGCAAAAATAAATTACTGTGGGATTTTAGACAAAAGAAAATTAAAATTGCTTTATGTCCTAAGTTTTAATTTGCATTTTGTCTTAATAATCAATTAATTTCTCCTACTCTGTGGTAGCTTTCTGTGTATCTCATTTCCTGCAAGCAGATAAGAAAATTTTGTAAAACCTATTTTTAAAATACATATTTTATAAAAGTAACAAGGACAAGTAAAATCTCTGCATTTAGTTTAAATAGGTAGAATGATTATTACTGTTTAAATTTTTGTTCATGTAAAGATACATGATATGTGTAGAAAGAAACACATATACCTAGATGCACACAGAGAAATACACATAAAATTGATTAACAGATGAGACTCAATTCTTTTTGTGATGGTTATCATGATATGTCCTGTATAAGGATGCTTATTTAGAGGAAAATACGTTTAAATATTAAGACTACAAACTTGTTTCTATTAAGCAGAGATTGCTTCATATGACTTTCTTTGGTCCCAAGATAACACGTGTATACTTCATTAACTTATTTAATGATTTACTTATATTTCATAATATTAATGAAATAATAATGAGGAAAACATATAATGTGCTACTTTCTGTGATAGGCAGAATAATGATTTCCATTGATGCCAATATCCCAATTTTAAAACTTGTGAATATGTTAGTTTACATGGCAAAGGGACTTTGCAGATGTGATTAAAGCTAAGGACCTTAAAATTATCCTGCGCTTTCCATGGTGCTAATCTACTTACATATTATTGAAATTAGAAGACCTTTCCAGGATGTTATCAGGGGATTTGAAGATCCTGTGCTACTAGTTATGACGGTAGAGAAAGAGTACATGAGCCAATACATGCAGGAGGCCTCTAGAATTTAGATAAGTAAAGAAAACAGATTCTCTTTTAGGGCCTCCAGAAAGAAATACAGCCCTGCTGATACCTTGATTTCAGGCCAGTAAGACCCAAAAGAATCACTTCAGACTTTTGACCTACTGGGGTATAATGTAATAAATTTGTGTTGTTTTACCAAACTAAGTTTGTGGTCATTTGCTATGGCAGTGAGAGAAAGTGAATACACCCAATTTCGTAATATTTGTAAATGTTTTTATTAAAACACACACAGTCAGTGAATAATTAAGCAATGATAATGAAAAGACTTGTTTTTTTGGAGGAAAAATGTCTCTGGATTTAGAAAGCTTGGGGTTTTATCCTAGCCATGCTGCTTACTCAATAAGTGGCCCAGGGTTGAGGACTCCTGAGAAGCTTGGTTCTGCATACATGATATGGGAATACAGCCAACTTTCTTACAGAATTATTTAATACATGGAAAATACAAGATTTATAATCAAAAGCAGAAATCTCATAATCTTAAAGATTTGTACCATAGCTTTGAAATTCAAATATAAAGAAAGTAAAATATTTTTGACTAAGTATTTTATTAAGCTAAATTAAGAAATGTCATATCTGGAACACAGATCTGTAAAAGCAGCATGTTGGCCAGAATGTTTGTAGGCAGATAGATGAAGCTTAGTAATACTTAGATCAGGCTGAGCACAAGAGCTCACACCTGTAATCCCAATGAGAGAGGAGGCAGTTAGAGGCTGTTTAGGCAGATAGAGAGAGAGGGTCTCAGGAGTGGAAAAACACCCATGGTCAGCAACTGCTGACCCTGCACCACCCCTAGAGCTAGCAGAAAGAAATGTGGTTAAGAACTAACCCTTATGTTAAAATGTTGCTCAGAAGGGACTGTCCCAACTTAGGCACAGGCACAATAAATCAATATGACATTAGCATTGTGGTTTTAGCCCCTCCATAGGTTTCACTTAGGCATGTATGGATAATTAACAAGATGGAGTCACTCTGGCCAAACCCAGGCATGCACAGATGCAACATGA
This sequence comes from Rhinopithecus bieti, assembly GCF_001698545.2. Taxonomy (NCBI): domain Eukaryota; kingdom Metazoa; phylum Chordata; class Mammalia; order Primates; family Cercopithecidae; genus Rhinopithecus; species Rhinopithecus bieti. The sequence continues at coordinate 4,954,957 of NW_016806973.1, read as the reverse complement.
GGCACTAAGAAGAGGGAAATTTACTCCTCCCATTTGTGCAGAACCCACAGAAGACTTTCTTGTCTTTGCCACCTGAAAGACCCGGTACTCAGCCCCATTTCTGACAACCTGCTTTCAGATCTCCTCTCATTGCTGAGAACTTTCCTTTTGCTTAATAAATCCTACTCTACTCACTCTCTAGTGTCCTCATGCCTTATTCTTCTTGGTCATGGGACAAGAACTCAGACTTTGCTGAACTGTGGACTAAGCAGACTGCAACATTTTGGGGGCTTATCCAGGATCATCAGAAGGGTGAGTAGGAGCAGACCTCTCTCTCATTATTTTCATTTCTGAGGCTACTTGTCCTCAGTATTTTTCTCAAAATCAAATAAAACACTGGGCTTCTGTTGGCCAGTTAAGAGTGAATAGTGTGGCTTCCAAACTTAAGACTCAGAGGACTGGCTTGCTAGGGAGGACTTTGTCAACCCCCCATTGCCCTTGGGTGTTGGGAATGTTGACTCTGTGCCAATCTGGTTTCTTTTCATGGAGGTCTAGGTGCTGTGTAGGATTGGAAGGTGGTCCTGGAACAACTGAAGGTATCTGCTTGAGGCTACACTTCAGTTACCCAAAGACCCCTGGACTAACTTCAGTTCCTGACAGCCTGTTAGGGTGTTAGCAAGAGAACTTCTGGTCTTTTCCTATTGCATTTTTTGTCTTTCTTTTGCAGCTGTATGGCTCCTATCTATTCTATGTATACAATGTTGTGGGTGTTTCTGCAACCCAGAGATACAATTTTCTTGGGTAAAATCAGCAAGTGTCTTAGCAATCAGGAATGCAACTCAAAAGGTTTTTGTTTTGTGATTTCCTAGAGAAAAGTGGATTTCAAGATCTAGACCTGAACACCTCCTTATCCCCTAATGATAGCACCCAATGGCATTGAACTGGAGGTTATTTCTCCCTGAGCGACTATCTTCCTCTCCATTTAAAATGTTTCTTTTTCTATGTGACAACTCAGCACTTTGCAGTGAATTTGTACAGCCCTCCTAAGAGGCAAGTTAATTTTCTTCTCCTGGGAGGCTTACTGTGGGTGCAGCCTGTCAAGCCCCAGACTTCTCTTGCAAACCTTAGCCTGAAAAGTATCTGGGCAGAGTTACAGATTAACATTCCAAACTCCATCAAGCCACTCAATAAAATCAGAATGTTTTCCTTAGGGGTCCTAATCAACCCTCTACCCAGGGGCTTTAGTTCCCTGACCACACATTCTCCTGAGGCAACCTAATAAGGAACAAATCCCCTACCCCATCCGTAAATAAGAAAATTGAGTGTATGATGAGGAAGCCACACACACACACACAAAAAAAAAACCCTACCTTGATGGCTGTTAACTCTCATGTGATCACCACTGTGGGGAAAGGGTCAATCATACCCTCACATTTTTCAAAGACACTTATTCTGCATCCAGTTAGAGTAATATTTAGATAGAAAGATGGAATTATGTTTGGAATTTATCCATTTTCATTTTCTTGGGTGCCATGGTTTGACTCAAGATGTTATCTGCCTGTTAAGGAATGAGTTAATGCAGGGGTCTGTCCCACAGACCCTGACCCAACAATGGACGAATAATGTACATTGACACAGATATCTTGCCTATCAGTCTCGTTGAGGGTCTGGGCCACACACAGACACCAAGGAGGGTGTTGTAAAGAGTGGCAGCTGTGACCTCAAACAGCCAGCAAAGCTCGCATTTATTCAGTATAGATTAAATGACAAAGATCTTGAGTAAACACCAACAGAGGGTAATTGACATTGCCAACCTCCTGAGTAGAGAGCAATTGTGTACACACAGGTAATAAAAGGTTGATCTTAGGACCACATGAGTAAACAGCTATTTAGATAAACTCCCTTACATCCCTTTATACCTAATTTATTTACTCAAGGTAAAGATTCGGCTGCATTCAGCCAGATCTATTATGGGAGCTTATGCAAACCCCCTGGACTTCCAAGAAGGTTTGTGCCTATTTGTTATAACTATCTTTAAAATTTTTCCTACCAGCCTGACTGAACTCCCACATCAGTTAAGAGATTGACTGAGGAACCCCCTCCATTAAAAGTTCTCACCCAAGTTCAATTGCTTCAAAGCATCTTCCAAGCTCCAGTTTGGAAACCCAAAAGAACAATTAGATCTGGGAGACCCAGAGGCAGTCAGCAGGAGAGGGCTAGAGTACAGCACAAGTGAGTATGATTACTCCTGTCAACTAGCTCCTCTGGATCCATGGGTGAAGAAATCAGATAAAAAACACTCAGTCTTTTTGAAAAGACTGAAAGAAGCCTTGGTAACACACACTGCCCTGTCTCCTGATTCAAATGAAGGACAACTAATTTTGAAAGACAAGTTTATTCCTCAGGCAGCCCCTGATATCTGGAGGAAGCTGCAAAAATAGGTCACAGGACCAGATAGCACTTTGGAAAACCTGAAGGTGGCCACTGTGGCCTTTTACAACCGCAATCAGGAGGAGGCTCAGGAGAAAGAGAGGAAGCACAAGAAAAAGGCAGAGGCTCTAGTGGCCACTCTGCAGGCCTATAAAACCCAGGATTCCTGAGGTGCACCTGCTAATTGCTACAACTATGGCAAACCAGGGCACATTAAGAAAGATTTCCCAGGAAGCAAAGAGAAGCTACCTTGACCCTGTCCAACCTGTGTTCCAGACAACCGACATGTAGACTGTCCCTGAAGGCATAGTCACCAGGTCCACAGCCAGCGTCACAAATGCTCCAGCAGGACTGATGTGTCACGGGGCTCCTTTTTCTGGCTCTAAAGACTCAGACTGCCATTATGATCTAGGAGCCTTGGGTGATTCTACAAGTTAAAGAGAGGAAGGTGGGAAAGTCTGAAGTGAAAAATCAATTACCTTTGGCAAATATGTCATTTGACTTCCAAATTATTGCATTTTAGATAAGTGTTTCTTAAAAAGTTACAGATAGTGGGGATCCATCCTGCAGACCCTGACCCAATGACAGATGAATAACGTACACTGACACAGATATTCTGCTTGTCAGTCCAGCTGAGTGTCCAGACGCCTCACAGACACCAAGGAAGGTGCTATTAACAGTCACAGCCATGGCCTAGATCTGCTGGCCTTCCTGGCATTTATTCAGCACACATTAAATGACAAAAGTCTCAAGTAAACACCATTAGAAGGTAGTTACCATTGCTGACCCCCCAAGTAGACAGCAATCATGCACCTGTGATGGTCAAAGTTTAGTCTTAGGATCACATAAGTAAACAAGCTCTTTAGATAGATTCCTCTACATTTTTATCTTAATTACTCTTGGTATAGCTCAAAGAGGATTAGGCTGCCTTCAGACATAACTCAATCCTGAGGCTTTTGCAAAATCCTTCCAGGCTTCCAAGAAAGTTTGTATTTATTTTACAGTTTTTCCCACCAACCTGACTGAACTCTTATAATAGACAGACTCCTTGGAAAATATTTACTGGATAAAGTTATTTTAACTCATTCTGTTTATGTCTGTACATATTACAGAAACAGAGTAGTCTAATAATAAATTGTAAATCAGTCTAAGAATCTAATATAATTAAAATTAACTACACTTTTTAATGCTACCACTGAGGTTGCTTACCTGACTAATAAGCACATTAAATATGAATTTGATATGAATGAATGTGATACCAATTGTTTTGAATTAAAAGTATGTAACTTATGAGATCCTTATGGTAACTCAATACTAAATCATTTTTCTGTAGGACAATTAACGTGAAAATTCCTTTTGCAGCATAAGCACTTACACATTTAGTTTTCACTTTGAACAAATGTAAATGTATATAATTTTATTCTGCTCTGCCCTTCTTTTCATAGGCTTACACAATAAACATGATGCAATCTGCAATTTTTAGTAGAGGTAATAATACAGGCATTGAAATTATGGAGTCATAATCAATGTCAAATAAATCACACAATTATACTATATATTTTGATTAATAAAACAGAATTTGAAAAATATGTAATCTAGTGAACACATATCATCAAGTATTTGGTGAATTGTGAACCAATGGTTTTTGTAATATTATCTGGAATCATTGAGAAGCTCCTGCATGTTTAATCTTTCAAAGACCAAGTTATTCAATATTCACGTAAATTCAAGTATTTGGCAAACAGTTTTTTGGGTATTGGGATTATATTTGTGAACAAGAAACAAATGTGCTCTTCTTTCATAATGTTTGTAATACAGTACAATATTAGATCATATTATGATATGATTAGTTAATATGATTACTATTAATCATATTAGATGATTAAACAATTACATACTTTTAGAGTTACATAGTTGAAAATGGAAAAAGGTAAAATAATATTAAGTGTGTGGGTTTTAGAGAAAACAGCATTGATTCAAGTTTCTTCTTAACTTTTAATAACAATGGATTTGATATCTTTAAAAATTTAATTTCATATTGCAATGTACAAAATAAAAGTTCCCACTTACTGGAACTATTTTGAAGATTGATTAAGCTAATTTATATTAGCTCCTTAGCATATAATAAATATTAAAAGTACTAGCTCTTTTTTAGGGGGACAAAATTCTGATTTTAAAGAGGGAAAATCTTGCAAACAATTTCTTGAATTTTTTCCTGAACATTTACTTTAAAAAATAAATTTCATTGTATAGATTTGAAGTTTACCACAGGGTGTTATGGGATACACATAGACATTAAAGTAGTTACTATAGTGAAGCAGATCATCTCACTCACAATTTCCTTTTTGCGACAAGAGTAGCTCAAGACTACCCATTTAACAAAAATCCCTAATACAGACCAATGTTATTAACTATGTCCTCATGTTGTACCTTAGATATATAAACGTGTTCATCCTACATTTTCCACTTTTTTTTTTTTTTTTGAGACGGAGTCTTGCTCTGCCACCCAGGCTGGAGTGCAGTGGCCGGCTCTCAGCTCACTGCAAGCTCCGCCTCCTGGGTTTACTCCATTCTCCTGTCTCAGCCTCCCGAGTAGCTGGGACTACAGGCGCCCGCCTCGTCGCCCGGCTAGATTTTTGTATTTTTTTTTTTATTATTATACTTTAAGTTCTAGGGTACATGTGCATAACGTGCAGGTTTGTTACATATGTATATTTGTGCCATGTTGGTGTGCTGCACCCATCAACTCCTCAGCACCCATCTATTCATCATTTATATCATGTATAACTCCCCAATGCAATCCCTCCC
>NW_016806973.1:4936688-4949582 GCF_001698545.2 Rhinopithecus bieti | reverse complement strand
TTATTATACTTTAAGTTCTAGGGAACATTTGCATAACGGGCAGGTTTGTTACATATGTATATTTGTGCCATGTTGGTGTGCTGCACCAATCAACTCCTCAGCACCCATCTATTCATCATTTATATCATGTATAACTCCCCAATGCAATCCCTCCCTCCTCCCCCCTCCCCATGATAGGCCCCAGTGTGTGATGTTCCCCTTCCCGAGCAAGGACTTCATGTATTTTTTTAGTAGAGACGGGGTTTCACCGTATTAGCCAGGATGGTCTTGATCTCCTGACCTCGTGATCCGCCCGTCTCGGCCTCCCAAAGTGCTGGGATTACAGGCTTGAGCCACCGCGCCCGGCCATTTTCCACTTTTAACCTTTGTCTTATATCTTCCCATTTTCTTCTCCACCCATAGTAAGCATGGTTTTATTTTCCATCTTTGTTTAATTTACTTTGTTTTGGGAAATGAGAAAATGCTATATTTTTCTTTCTGTGGTTTATTTCACTTTGTGTAATGTCCTACAGGTTCATCTATGTTGTGGCAAATGGCAGGATTTTATTGTTTTAATGACCGAATAATATTCTGTCACATATCTCTATGTTTCTACATCTCACAGTTTATTCGTTTGTCTGTCGATAGACACTTTGGTTGTTTCTATGTTTGGCTATTGTGAATAATGCTGCAATGAATTTATTTTTAGGACTTGGTGTTGATTTCACTTCCTCTGGGTATATACCTAGCAGAAGAATTGCTGGGCTGTATGGTAATTGTATTTTCAATTTGTTGAGGAACTGCCATACTGTTTTACATTATAGATGTCCCAATCTGCATTCCCACCAACAGTGTGCTAAGGTTCTCTTTTCTCCATACCCTTACCAATGTTTATCTCTTGTCTGTTAGATAAAAGGTGTAAGTGTGAAATGATGTCTCACAGTAGTTTTAATTTGTATTTTCCTGCCAATTAATGATGTCGAGCACATTTTCATATATCAGCTAGCAATTATTACATTTTTCATTGAAGAAGTGTCTATTCAGGTCCTTTGCTCATTTTTTAATCAGGTTGTTTTCTGCTATTGAGTAGTATGAGTTCTTTATAAATTTTAGATACTAACCCTGTATCAGATGTGTAGTTTACAATTTTTCTAGTCTATAGTTTGCCCTATAATTTGTTGATCATTTCCTTTGCTGTCCAGAAGGCTTTCAATCTCATGTGGAATCATTTATTTATTTTTACTTTTGTAGCCTAGGCTTTTGCTGTTACATTAAAAAAGAAAAATCATTGCCAAGGCCAATTTGATGGCGCTTTTCTCCTGTTTTCTCTCCCAGGAGTTTTATGGTTTAAAGTCTTACATCTTTTATCTATTTTGAGTTTATTTTTGTGTATTGTATAAGATATGGTTCAGTTTAATTCTTTTGCATGTAGAAATCCAGTTTTCCCAGCACCAGTTATTGAAGAGACTCTCCTTTCCCCATGTGTCTTCTTCATGACCTTGTGGAAGATGAGCTGATAATATATGCTTGGATTTACTTCTGGGATCTCTATTTTGTTCCATTGGTTTGTGTTTTGGTTATTAGGCCGGTATGATAGTATTTTGATTACTGAAACCTTGCATATAATTTTAAATTGGAAATTGCAATGCCTCCAACTTTCTTTTTCTTTCTCAGTATTGCTATTGCTATTCAGGGTTTTTTGTGGTTCCGTATAAATTTCTGCATTGTTTTTCCTACTTCTGTGAAGAATACCATTGGAATTTTGATAGAGATTGAATTAAATCTGCATATTACTTTGCTTAGTATGGACATTTTAACAATATTTATTCTACTGGTCTACGAACAAGGAATATCATTCCATTTTTGTGTCTTCTTCAATTCCTTTCATCATTGCTTTATAGTTTTCAGTGTACAAATCTTTCCCACCTTGGTTAAATTCATTCCTACTTTACTTTTTGATACTATCACTAATGGGATCATTCCCTTAACTGCTTTTCAAATTCGTTGTTATTTTGTATAAAATACTATAGATTTGAGTATGTTGATTTTGTATTCTGCAACTTTACTGAAGCCATTTATTAGTTCTAAAACATTTAATAGAATCTTTGAGGTTTTCTACATATAGGAGGATGCTATCTGTAATTGAGATAATTTATCTGTAATTGAGATAATTTTACTTCTTCCTTTCCAATTTGGATGCTTTTCATTTTATTTTATTTTTATTTATTCTTTTTTTTTTTTTGTTTTATGATTGCTCTTGCTAGTGCCTTCAGTACTATGTTGAATATAAGTAGCGAGAGTGAGCATCCTTGCCTTTTACCAGACCTTAGTAGCAAAGTTTTTAGTTGTTTCCCATAGATTATAATGTTAGCTCTGTCATTTTAAATGACTCTAATTATGTTGAGAAACTTTGCTTCAATACTTAAACCATTAAAAGTATTTTTATCAAGAAATTATGCTGAACCTTGTCAAATGTTTCTTCTGCATCAACTGAGATAATCATGTTTTTCATCTCTCATTCTGTTAATATGATATATCACTTTAATTGATTTGCATATGTGAAAATAGACTTGCATGCCAGGGATCAATCCCACTTGATCATGATGTATAATCTTCTTGATATGTTGTTGAATTCAGTTTGCAAATATTTTATTGAAGATTTTTGCATCAATGTTTATCAGAGATATTGACCCATAGCTTTCTTTCCTGTTTAAAATAAAAAAAAATCCTTCTTTTTTTTTTCTTGAAGATGGAGTCTCGCTTTGTTGCCCAGGCTGGAGTGCAGTGGTGCAATCTCGGCTCACTGCAACCTCCACCTCTCGGGTTCAAGCGATTCTCCTGCCTCAGCCTCCCAAGTAGCTCAGACTATAGGCATGCACCACCATTCATGGCTGAATTTTTTTGTATTTCTACTAGAGATAGGGTTTCACCACTGTCTTTTTAATGTTACTATTGGGAACTGACAAGTTGGCCAAAGTCTCATGGATGCTAGCAGAAGACAACACTATTGAGAGACTAAAGTCTGATTCCAAAATCTATGTTTTTGTTATATTACCTGCCCTATTATTATGCTTTGATAGCCAGTCACTGCTACTATAGCATTTTGCTTCAACCCAAGGGAGGGACTAACTTGTGTTTGACTATCACGAGCATTAAGTTCTCCTGAGACCTCAAAAACCCTATAGAGACACAAGTAAAAGAGACCATCACCATTGGTTAGCCATGAAGAATACAGAGTTCTGAGACCAGGGGAGAGCTAATTATTGTCAATTTGACTATTGTCTGGAACATCATATTAAGAGCACTTTCAAGAATTAAGTCAAGATTGTTGAGTGGCATCTGTCAAGGACACTTCAAAAAGGGTATAAATGCATATGTCCCATACTTGCCTTTACTGTTTCATTTGAGTATATAAAAGCTGATGACCACACACATATTTTAAAACATGGTCTTCTTCCCTTTGGGAAATATTTTAAAACCAAATACTCTTTATCTTTTCAAATGCAAATGTAGCTTCCTAGGACTTTTACATAACATAAAACACTCATAAAATATTTTACACACATAAAATATTTTATGAGTATTTGTGAGGAGTTCTCTTTAACTCAAGGCATATGAAAACAATTCCTTTTTACTTTGATAAAGGATCTTTGATTTATTTAAAAGTCCGCCAAGTATAGGAAGACATGTAAGCAAATCACAGTTATAGTTAGAATGACACGTTGAAATGCAGCTGTGAACTAGTAGATCAGGTAAGCCTACTGTTTAGGATGTTCAGGGTATAACAAGTTTTTATCTTTTTTTGTTATTTGAAAGTCAAAATATTGAAGATTATACAGGCAAATGTTGTACTTATGTGGTTTTTATTTTGATGTTTATTTTTTTAATTTAATAAAGTATATTATTTTATCCAGGAAGCAAATGCCAACTTTTCTTCACAGGAAAGTTTATAGAAAATATTTACAAATATATCTCTAAATACGTGTATATCTCTAAATATACACGTCAATAACAAGCAAAAAAATATATATCTATATTCAAGATGGTTCACTGATCCCAATAATGCTTAAATTTATACTTGAACTTAAATGTTTGCATTTGTACTTCTTAAAGCTGCTTAGCACTATATGTTAGATAACCAATTGCTATTCACAGTGTTCATATAACATGTTATATCTTTTCAGATTATACCCTTGTATATATGGAAAATTATTTCAAAAGAACATATATAAAATCCTAAAACAATTTATTTATTTATTTATTTAAACATTCTTTTAAACTTTCTATTTTTTTTCTTATAAAAGTGTTATAAGAATATCTGGCATCCACTTGGCAAGATAATAGATATAGTTAATGAAAGGATAATGCTGAGACTTTATTTTATCTATTTTTCAGCTTTATAGAAATACAATTGACATAAATTTTGTATACTTCAAGAGTACCATGTGATGATTTGATTGCATATGCAATGTAAAATGATTATCAAGATCACATGAGTTAACACACCCACATCACTTTCCGTTGTTACAATTTTTTGGACACGTGATGAGATCTACTCTCAGCAAATTTCAAGTATGCAAGAGTATTATTCACTATAATCTGAGATTTTATTTAAATTGATAACTATCTGAAGCATGAGAATAAACTCACAATTCTATATTCAAAACTTGAACACATGTTAAATAAATATCTAGCTACAAACAATGTTTGAGGGAACATGGAGATATCCAACATCGAAAGGTTACCGTGATTTCATTTGAATAAACTAATAGGGGAAAAAAACTTAGGTTTCATGTCTTATGTTTTTAGAGGTTGGAGGACATTTTGTTGTACTTTAAAGAGGGAAAGTTATGAAAGGAGTATTTTTATCCATTTTGTCAATGTTTTACTTACTCGTGCAAAGGAGAAGAAAGAAATTACTGAACTGATGAAACTGGAAAAGGGATTAACTGTATCTGACTAAGGACTTTTCTCTTTTTTGTCTCCTTCTACTTTTCTTCATTAAGCCACAAGGATCAGGGCCCCAACCTAACTTCTGGAGGAAATCTGAATGCCTAGGTAACTATCTACATAGACCAACACCCTATATTAAGAAAAATCCATGAAAAAAGTTATGCAGAATATTAACTAGAAAAAGCAACTGGAAACCAGACTTACCTAAATTTTGCATACTATAAAATTATAGATATTATTCCCAAGTGTATTGAAATTCTCCTCAGTGATGAATAAAATCACAACAATTGCTGTGAAGAGAAATATGATAATGGATAGGAAGGATATGAGGGTGAGGATGACTAATATTTATTAAGCATCCACTGTGCTTCAGGAAAAACATGATGTACATTATTCCCCATTTCTAAATTCTCAGATCCTAGAATTTTGTCTAGAATATATTAAGAACTCAATTATTGTCAAATGAGTGAATGAAAAATAATAAATATATTGCTTTCTTCCAGAATTATTGCAATAATTTCTTATTAATTCCCTTCTTTGCATTCTGCCCATGTCTAATTGAATGTCGCAGTAAAGAGCTGGGGCTAAGAATGGAAATTATTTTGAAATAAATACATTTCTAATGGTTATGAAATAAAGAATATGGATGTTCCAAATCCCTGTAGTTACAGCCTGTCACAAAGAGTTAAACATGGGTTTTCAAATATTAAGCCTAATTCGCTCACTTAGTTTTAATTATGTGAGGGTTTACAGAGTAAGAACGCAGTTGTCTAGCTTTTCAAGGGAACTAAAAACAGAAGAAAAAAAAAAGAATGGCATGCACTAAACTGTGATTCATTGCATATATAATCATCTGGAACTGCAACTTAGAAAGTTGCCCATTTTTTATGTATAAGTAATACAGAGATTAATGATATAACATTATTGCTTTGACAACTAAACAGATAACTCTAAATTTCCACTGACATATGTGAATACTGTATAAATAAACTGAATGACCTTTATAAATGTAGTTGACTGTAGAGAAGGGAGCTGGCTTATTATACATAATACCAAGAGTACTAGATAGCTGAAGCTTAATATCAAAAAGAAAATCAATGTACATTATGACATGTTTAAAACGTAACACTTTTAACATTACAAAAACAACAAAATACAGGCTATACCCTGCAATGTTATATAACTCAGACTAGCGCAGTACTTAATATAAGAAAATCTAGGACAATTAAAAATAGATGCTTGTGTTCTAATAGAATATTGAAGTATATACTAAGGGTAGATATTCAAAGAGTTATAAAAAATTCTACTTTAATAAGTAATCCCATTTTTGTGCTTAAAGTTTAAACTGTGCTTCTGGAACACTGAAATGCTCCAGTTCTAATATCATTGAGCAATAATTCAATACATGATGAATTCCATCTTGTTAAACAACATTTTCAATTTTCATTGAGTTTTGATAAATAGAAATAATCGCATGAGCCTTAGTAAGAAAAGTTATCATGCAATAATCTTTTAAGGCTTTGTTTAAATAAATGGTTCATGGGCATTATTTCCTAGATTAATTCAATTTGAATTAGTCTATTGGGAGATCACATTGAGGTTTAGATACATTGATTTTTGCCTTTTTATGTTGTAAAATTTAATAGGTCAAATAAGTGATTTCTGGGAAGACATAACCATAAATTGGTGAGATTCACAAAATAAGGTTATTATCCTCAGTGAAATATCACTTGAGATAAAAATATAAAAATTATTTTAGTTATGACAAACAGATTATAGATGCGTGTGTGTGTGTATATATATACATATATATGTATATATGTATATATACATATATATACACACACACACACACACATGTACATATACATGCATATAATGTATATTTATCCAGCATGTACCTAAAGAGGAGATCAGGGATCGTATCTTAAAATTTTAGGAAATATTGTCATTTTCTGAAGGCTTTTCTGAACAGTGATTTTTAAAGGGCCTGTGGTTCACCCTGTCTTTGGTAGAAATATAAACATAAAATCTTATTTATAATTTACTAGCAACAATTACTCACAGGTTTAATTATACAGCTAAAGTACCAGAGTTTATTTGAAGATTGTTACTTTTTGAAACTGATGTATTTATAGGAAAGCAAGTGAAATTAGAACAGATGGAGTTATAGTTTTAAAATAGCAATAAAGAATTACTGAAAATAATTTAGAGTATTCTTCTGTCTCTTGTTGGATCCCTTCCAAATATCTTTTCTTTTGAAGCTTTTTATGATATTTTATTTTATTTCACAACTTCTTCATAACCTTAACAACCTTAACAATTTTTAAAAAATCTTTCTTTTCATACTTATGCCCATATTATTATACTCTCAAAAATTTAATAAGCTAGTCATTACCAAATAACAAATTAAAATAGTTCTCTATTACTTATATAATCTTGACATTAAGAAATTGAAAGAGAGATGCATCTCAGAATGTCTGTGAGAGCATATTAGTTTATTTTAAAATAAAAAAATGAATATTCAAAATTTGCAAAAGAAGTAAATATACTCAACAACTGGTTTGTTTTATCACGGAAAATTATTTTAAGACTTGGTTCCAAGCATTCAAGTCTCAGTCAACTTAAACACGATAAACTTAAACAAACTTTTAAATAAGATAAACTGGAATGATATATTTTCACAACCGAAACCTCTTTTGAATGTAGTAGATTTATATTTCTGAATAATAAAAAAAAAAGACATACAACCTTTAGGATTGTGCGAATGTCTCTAAACATTAAGAACATTTTCAACATGAACAAGAACATAATTATTGTTTCATTTAGTAGTAAGATGAATGACAAGCTCTACCATTTAAGAGCATTTACTACATGCCTGCTCTTTGTGAATCTGTTTACATAAACTGTCTCATTTAATATTCACAATGGCCCATGGTAAAGCAGTTGTCTCCCTTCTATTACAAGTAAGGAAATAAGTCTAAGGAGGTTAAATTTCATCCTCACAGTCATGCAGTTACTAGATAGGTAGCACAGAAATTGGAATCCAGTTCTTATTCCAAAGCCCAAACTTTTACCCAGGCTGGAGTTCAATAGTGCTATCTTGGCTCACCGCAACTTCTGCCCCCCAGGTTGAAGCAAGTCTTGGTGCCTCAACCTCCCAAGTAGCTGGTATCACAGGCATATGCCATCATTCCAGGCTAATTTTCATATCTTTAGAAGAGATGGGGTTTTGCCATGTTGGCCAGGCTGGTCTCGATCTCCCGGGCTCAAGCAATTGGCCTACCTCAGCCTCCCAAAGTGCTGGGATTGCTGGAGTGGGCCACTGTTCTAGGCCCAATTACTTCTTTACGTAAAGGACTAAAATATTGGCCTAAAAATGCTGAGCTAGAAACAAACAAAGAAAACCAGAAAAGCAAATCTATGGGAACTTAAGCAGAAAATAATAAAAATAAGAGCAAATATTAACAGAATGGATGTCAAATAAATAGAACCAAGTTGATGAAAATGTTCCTTACAAAAGCATAATGAATAGGCAAAGCTCCAGAAACATAAACAAAAAGAGATAAAAGATAAAGTAAAAGATTTGTTAAGAAAAATTGTAATACTATCATAAATACAGCAGAGAAGAGATTTTAAACACTATAAAGAGAGGCTGTGGAAAAAATTATCCAAGAAATATAGATACAGTGTGTCATTTTGAGTAAATATATGTAAGAATAATATTGAAAAGTTAAAAATAACCACCATATAAAAATATCTGGCAGCGTATCTTGCAAGTTGGACCTAGTAATCCTAGATATATTCCCATTGAAAATGTGGATTCACAAAAAAAGACATGCACATAACTATTCATGTCAGTACTATCCATTAAAGCCAAAAACAGTAAACAACTCAAATATAAGATATTTAATAAATGATGGTGGGATACTTAAATGTTCATCTGAAAGAAAAAAGAAAAATAGAAAAGAAAACAAAAGAAAAATAAAACTGTACCTAAGACCGTACATAAAATCAATTCCTGGCAAATTAAAAGTTTAAATTTCAAATTAAAAAAGAAAGAATTAAAATCTTGTTAAAATAAAATAGTGAATATCTGATTGATTAAATAATGAAAGCATTTCTTTAAAAGATACTGCCTTTGAAGGTAAAGATGTATAAATTGACTATGTTAAATTAGCTCTGTGTGTTCAAGTAAACACACCACAATATTTAAAGTTAGTCACAGACTAGGAGAAAGTATTTGCAGAGATTAAACTAATGTTATTGAGACTATGAAAAGCATTCCTGTTTATGAATAAGAAAGATATATAGCCTATTAGAACATTATCTGTAAGTTTGGGGAACAAATGTGGAGAAAGGAAATTTACATATGCTATTGCTAAAAGTTTGATTTGGCACAACTATTTTGTATGATTATTTTAACAACAGCTATTAAAATTAATGGCTGAGATTTACTATCACCTGGCTATTCTAATTCTGTATATACTGGGTAAACTCTTGTGCATATGCTAGGTAAACTTGGAAGAAAATATACAAATTTTTGATAGTCATATAATTTACTACTAAACAGCAAATTGAGTAAATAACAAGAGGTGTATATAGCAATGAGGCTAAATGTCTGAAATGACATGTGTGAAAAGTCAAGTTGCCAATAATTTGTATGATATTTTGCCATTTATATAAAATTTGAAAATATGCAACCAAGGCAATATTTTTCTTCTTGGTATACACCCATGCATCAAAGAAGAACAACATGAAATTATTAATATTAGCTACTTCTGAAAATGCAGAGGTCAGTGTGATATACATCATTTATTATTCTGTGTGACAAAAAGGGCAGCTTGCATAAAACACTTCTACTGACTACTGAAATAAAATGTTTATCTGACATAAAGTGATTTGTAAGGGATTGAATTATAAGCTGAATTAGCTACGTCTTTCACAGAATGAAAAGTTTTACTTGAAAGAACAACCAATGAAATATGGCTATTCACACCCAATTATTTGGCAGATATATTCTTTACAAAAATGAACAAAGTCAACTTGTAACTTTAAGGACAACAACTGAGAGCAATTTTGTTAGTGAAAATTTGAGTTTTAAGTGAAAAATAAAATTTTGCAAAATGTTGAACCACCATTACGAGGGTGACGTCTTCTAACACTTAATACCCCTTCTGATGAGAATGTTGTGAAATTAAACAATGTGATTTTTAAATTGTTATATTGAGATATGTGAAATGTGGAAGTCCTGCATCACTCCATGAACTGATATTTTCCAGATTGGTAAAATACCCAAAATTCAAGGTTTACCTACAGATTTTAATGTAGTGGTGTATAAACTAGCTATTGATATGATTTCAGTCAGTTTTCTTGATTGCAAATAACATTTAAGAGACTACCACTCATTGAGTTTGGGAATAGTATCTGAGAAGAATAGTATCACATGTCTCTGTGATACTGTTTTGGTTTTCATATATTTCAACCAGTAAATCAGATGGCAACAGATTAAATTCAAAGGCAGATACCAGAATCCATTTCTTTATTCTGTTAAGGCAGATATTAACAGTCTTACTTTTCCTATTAAATTTTTTTAGAAAATATAAATTTTATTAAAATATGTTAAAGTAGCTTATTGTTATTTTAATACATTAAGGTATATTTTCAATGTTTCAGTTTTAATTTTAATAGAGTAAATATTAATAAGTATACATAGCCCAAATTTCTAGAAAACTTTAATTAAATATATGAATTTTCATGTGTATCTATTTATATATATAGGAAATTGAAAAGTAGTGGCTTAATCAAGTTAGAAGTTAATTTCTCTTTCATTAAAAATTGGTTATGTAGACAATTGAGGAAATTAAGTAACAGTCCCACAATTGTTAAAGACTGGATGTACCAAGCCAAGCTTATGGTATAGAACTCATCATCATTATGACCCAGTATGGAATTCCAGCTATTATATTCCTGTTCCATGCATCAGCTTGAAGAAATAAAGAAAAAAACAGCAGAGCACACATACCAGCTATCTTTTAAGAACGTCAGCTAAATGCTACTACAGGCCACTTGCACTTATATCTCATTACGAGGATGTAGTTTCATGACTAGCCAAATCAAACTGCAAGGGTGTTTGGAGACTGTAGATTTCATTCTGGATAGTCATATACTGACCCAAATATTCTGGAAGTTAGCAGTGATATGAAGAAGGATTCAACTTTCAGGTTTAAGCCCTGGTTCTTCTCCTAACTTGCTGTATAACATTTGTCACATTATTTAGGGTTTCTAAGTCTCAGTTTCTTTATTTGTATAAAGTACCTACCTCACAATATCATTATTATGATAATAATTTGAAATAATTTAGAAAATTGGGTAGCATATTTTATCAGTGTACAACAAATACTAAATTAAATACAATTACACGTAAAAAACATGTTTTAAGATTTTAAAATAGGGTAATGTTCTAGGAGTGCTACAAGATGATTTAGATAAATATAACTTATGTCATTCCTCACACATCATTTTTCCTTATTGAAAAGTTGGTTAAAAACACATTTTAATGTGTTTGGAAAAGAGAGAAAGAGAAAAGCTCCAGTTATAAGTTGTCAGAGAAGGGATTGTAGGAACCATACATAAATGATGTAGAGTTTTTGTTGTGGGACTGTAAGGTATAAAAATAATTTGTTAATTCTCATGGAATATTCAATATAGTTTATTTTATAATTTAAAATCAATCAAGCCATATTGAAAACATCTCAGCCTAGTGGAATTAGTAGAGAACCAGCAGTCTAGATCTTGGCATTCTATCTCGTTACAATTTTGATTCATGACCTATGTTTGTGCTAAGAGACGAACATGAGGGGTTGGTAGACAGATACAGAATACTGTGTGTTGAGGCCATCAGCAGATCCATCAGTAAGTTCCCTCTTCACAGACTAGCAGATTATAGAGCTACAGGGTTAAACAGAATGAGCTACCATTGTTAAAGTTCAAAGATGAAAAAACAATCTTTTGGAAGGAGGTGAGCAAGATACTTTATGAAGAAACTCTAATTACAGTAGTACATGGTGGATAGGATTTAGATAAAAGATAGAAAAGCTTTATTCTGAAAAACATCAAAAAAGTATTATCAAAATCATAAGAGTGGACATATGTCCAGAATTTGTCTTCAAAAAATTGACTTGTGGAATGATTTGAAGTAATACAGTACAGACATGAGCTTTTAAACTGTAGATGTCTTGTATGACAAACTAAGGATTTATATATGCCAATTACAGGTATCAGAATGTTGCAAATTTTATGAACAGGCAGATTGCATGATGGAAGCCATATTTTCAGTGCATCAACTAAAGCAGTAGGAAGCAGGAAATGGAGGGCGAAGAAAGAAAGGCTATGGAGGCAAAGAATAACAAAGCCTGATGTGGAAATTGTCAAAAGTTAAAAGAATATAAATTTCACATTAACTGGTACTACCAGAAAAGGGTAGAGATTCTACCTCTTAGGAGTAAGAGTCTGTCTTGTCTTTTCAATGTTTTAATGATATATTTGGTGGCAATATATCCTTGATTTTAACCCACAGCCAATATCACACTGAATGGGCAAAAACTGGAAGCCTTCCCTTTGAAAACTGGCACAAGACAAGGATGCCCTCTCTCACCACTCCTATTTAACATAGTGTTGGAAGTTCTGGCTAGGGCAATCAGGCAAGAGAAAGAAATCAAGGGTATTCAGTTAGGAAAAGAAGAAGTCAAATTGTCCCTGTTTGTAGATGACATGATTTTATATTTAGAAAACCCCATCATCTCAGCCCAAAATCTCCTTAAGCTGATAAGCAACTTCAGCAAAGTCTCAGGATACAAAATTAATGTGCAAAAATCACAAGCATTCTTATACACCAGTAACAGACAAGCAGAGAGCCAAATCAGGAATGAACTTCCATTCACAATTGCTTCAAAGAGAATC